>NC_085872.1:44914401-44934401 GCF_034702125.1 Engraulis encrasicolus
GGGAGACGAGGGCACGGGGGAAGCAGTGTTGCCAGATTGGGCTGGTTCCCGCCCAATTGGGCTGCTTAGGATGGCCGTGTGCGGGTAAAAATGGCATTTATCAGAAAAACCCGCCCACTTTTTGCCATAGAAATCAATAGAATTGGGCGGGATTTTGTGCTTCTAGGCGGGTTTTGAACATTTTTTGGGCTGGAAATCATCAGCCTCATCTGGCAACCCTGGTTGGAAGCAGGAAAGGAATGATCTCGGCAAGCCTGAGCAGCGAGCTAGTTGACTGGGGTGAAAAATCAAGCCAGGCATTTTTAGCCAAGACCGATCCACTAATTCCCTAATTTCCCATTACGCCTCTCTCGTCCGCCCATTAGAGGAGACGAGGGCGAGATGTGTTGCGTTGGCAGTGGGGGAGAGGAGCAGTATGGCGAGATTAGCGGTTATCTCGATAACCCTGCTCTCCATTAAGGGTGAGGTGACGTGAAAGTGAAGTAAAAAATCAGGCCAGGCATTTTTAGCGAAGACCAGTCCACCAGGCATTGAGAGAGACAATGACGCCTTATATTTGAGCTAAAATATGAGCTATTGACCCTCCATTACTCCTCTCTCATCTGCCCATTAGGGGAGTCGAGTCGCGGACGCTTCGCATCGCGTTAGCGGGGGAAAGGAGCGGCGTGATTAGCGATCTCTCGGCAGCCGATTTCGGCGACCCTGCTCTCCAGCGAGCGATGTGACTGGGGTGAAAAATCAAGCCAGGCATTTTCAGCCAAGACCGGCCCACCAATATGAGCTTGTTTTGACCCTAACAGCCAAAATGCTCTATTAATATCTGGCGCTTTAGGTGAAGCAGGCATGCAGGGCATTTGCTCCTGGACCCACGGCCCTCCCGTATCGGTGGTGGGGGCCCCATTTTGTCCTTGGCAGGCTGTATGGGGGGGCTCTATCAGGGTTTTAGCCCCTCTGCTTCCCTGCTAATTTGACTCCATTACTCTTCTCTCGTCCGCCCATTAGGGGAGACGAGGGTGCGTTGCTTTGGCGAGGGAAAGGAGCGTCGAGATTAGCGATCTCTCGGCAGCCAAACTCTGTGACCCTTCCCTCTCCATTAGAGGAGCAGCGAGTGAGGTGACTGGGATGAAAAATCAGGACGGGCATTTTCAGTCAAGATCAGGCAAGTCCACCTGGCATAGAGAGAGAGAATTAAGCAAATGTAGTCACCATTATGAGCTATTTTGACCCTAACATCCAAAATGCTTTATTAATATCTGGCGCGATAGGTGGGACAGGCAGGGCATTTGCCCCTGGGCACAAGGCCCTCCCGTATGGTATTGGTGGTGGGGGCCCTATGGCCTTGACAGGCTGTATGGGGGGGCCCTATCAGGGTTTTAGCCCCCGTGCTTCCCTGCTAATTAGACTCCATTACTCTTCTCTCGTCCGCCCATTAGGGGAGACGAGGGCGCGTTGTGTTGCGTTGGCGTGATTAGCGATCTCTCGGCAGCCGATGTCACTGACCCTTCTCTCCACTAGAGGGGCAGCGAGGGAACTGGGATGAAAAATCAGGCCAGGCGTTTTGTGTGTGTGTGTGTGTCTGGGAGGACTTAATCTGATACGCATCAGGCTATTTTTTGCATCCAGCTGGTCATCCAATATCAGGCTATTATTTTACACCACACACTGTGGTTGTCCTCAAAGGGCCAGGCCAACCTGAACACAATATACAGTAATAGACCCGTTCAGAGTCGACGTCCTCATGAATGAGTGCGCATCGTTGACTCAAACACACCAGAGATATTGTAATGCCGTGTACAGACCAGGAGCGAATGAAGCGACGGAAGTCATTATTTCTCTATGGAGGGCACGCGACCTGCGCTACCAAAGCGAATTCGCCAGGAGCGAAGCTTCTTGCGCGACCAGAGCGAATTTTGACGATTAAACTAAATCTAATCGCAGGCGAATTCGCTCTGACGCTGTTCGGCGAAAGCCAATCGGAACGTTCATATCTCCGAATGTCCCAGGCTGTCAAGCCAGAGCCGTTATGTGATTAGCTGAATCAAACATGTCAATGCTGCGTCTGGAGCGAATACAGCGAATTCAAGGCGAAACTTCTGCTACCCACGCTACCAGGCAGCGTAGTTCGCTCTTGGTCTGGACACGGCATAAGGATATTATTAGAGACTCCACTTTTCTGGGTGATACTGCACTCTAGGGGGAGTGCAGACTCCATTCAGAAAGAACGAGCTGCTTCGCTCAGAGCCGTATCTCGACAGCGGCCACTAGGAGAACTGCAGGCATGGGTAAAATCGGGAGTGGCGATTCTGTATGTAATACTGGTTGACAGTGCAGACACTAAAGAGAGAAAAACTGCTGCTTTGAAGTGTGTACCTTTATAAAAAAAATACAGATTCCCAAAAGTATACTTGTCATGCTATTTTGAGAGGGAAGAGGCTGTTCCAGACGCAGAGGAGATGTTTGTTGTTACAAGACATTAAACTACTGACTGATGACATCGCCAGGAATACCCGTGTCCTTGGTGCCCACTGCATATCTGAGGTTAGCGCGAGTATCCGTTATCTTATTTCGGGAAAAAACACCTGCCGAGTCTCTGTACAAGTGAACGGAGCATGGGCGATTTTGAGGCAGCGGTGCGTCATTCTGTCATCTCTGTCATTTCGTGAAGTATTCACGAAAAAATAACTTTAATTTTCGAGGTGTATTCACGTTATTGCCCGTTTTTCGTGGTTGGGCAACGAAACGCTGCCTATTCTTTGGAATTGCCCCACTGCTGCTATGGTTATCCAAGCGTCTGCAGGGGCGGGGAGGGGGTGCTGACAGAACACTGCTGATACACTCGGGACTCACTAATTCGACGCCCTTTCGGTACTTACGCCTTATGTCATACGACCCTAACCTAAACCTAAACCTAAACCTAACCCTACCCCTAACCATAACCCTAAACCTAACCCTAAATTGCTTGTTTGAAATGTTTGATTACCATGTGACGGTACTGAAAGGGCGTCAAACTAGTGGGTCGCTAGGCAGCAGTCGGGCAATTCAAATGAATAGGCAGCGTTTCGTTGCCCAACCACAAAAAACGGGCAATAACGTGAATGCACCACGAAAATTAAAGTTATTTTTTTCGTGAATACTTCACGAAATGAAAGAGATACGGTTGGCACGCAGCCAAATTACGTCATACCTGTTTACAAACTCTAAAGGGGTCTATTGCCAACACCCAGAGGTGGACCAAGCAGGGCATTTGCCCTTGGGCCCACAGCTCTCCCATATTGATGGTGGGGGCCCTATTATGGCCATGGAAGACTGTATGGGGGGGCCCTATCAGTGTTTTGCCCAGGGGGGCTGTGTGCAGTTGTTCTGTCACTGCCAAGAATAGGCAATGCCAGGCAATGAAGCCTTTGACTGATGAAGCCTTTGAAAAAAAAGTCATCCAATATAAGCTATTTTGCCCCTAACAGCCAAAATGCTTTATTAATATCTGATTCGATTTCGAAGAGGCCAGCTGTAGCCGAATAAGGACTGAAGTACCATTGAGGGGAAAAAATCATCAGGCCAAAATCATCAACAGTCCACCGGGCAAATGCCCTGTAAACCCCATGGCCAATCCAGTCCTGTCATTAGTGGAGCAAGGGGACTGATGAGTGGGACAGGGGGACTTGTGTCATATGCAGGCCACTTCACTCTCTCAATAGGAAAACTGACTTGGGGGGGGGGGGGGGGAGGGAGTGCAGCAAAGTGGTCAGGTGTCCTGGGCCCAGAGAAAGAGAGCGGATGCAGAATTGGGGCCTCATTACATTATTTGTATTGGGTGGAGATGACTTTGTCCCGGGCCCATCCATACCTGTCACCGGCCCTGCTTTCGTACTCAGCTATCCAACCAGATGCCAGACCCATCTACTGTGAATAATAGGCCTTGATGCAGATCCATTAAACAGTTTGGCCATTCGTCATGAATATCTTATCATACTGTATCATATCGTATCTGATTCCCAATCCTGTGTGTGTGTGTGTGTGTGTGTGTGTGTGTGTGTGTGTGTGTGTGTGTGTGTGTGTGTGTGTGTGTGTGTGTGTGTGTGTGTGTGTGTGTGTGTGTGCATATACCTGCATGTGTGTGTGCATTTGTGTGTGTATATTTGGTGGAACTGAAAGTGAGACGCATCAGGCTATTTTTTTACATCCAGCTGGTCATACAATATCAGGCTATTGTTTTACACCACACACTGTGGTTGTTCTCAAACGGCCAGGCCAAGCCAACGTGAACATGATATAATAGCATTGTATGCAGTGTCACACCCAGACAGTGTTGCCAGATTGGGCGGGTGCCCGCCCAATTGGGCTACTTGGGATGAGCGTCGGCGGGCAAAAACGGGAAAAAATGGCCATTTGGCGTTTTTTTAAGCCGTTTTGGGCCCATAGAAGTCAATGTAATTTGTAGAATTTGGGCGGAATTTGGCGCATTTTGGCGGTTTTTGAGAACCTTTTGGGCGGGATTTGGTCAGACACATCTGGCAACACTGCACCCAGAGGCGATTCTAGTGTCAATGTGGGCCCCAAGCAAAAACCCAAAAGAATGAACATTGGAAACAAATTGCCGCTATTATAGTTTGAAGTTGAGCTGTTTTTCACCATCTAGTGTGCTGGGGGGTAAAGGGGTCCCTTGTCCCAGGGCCTGGGAGAGAGGGGGGCCCAGAACTGGGTTCCCATTTTATTGTGGGCCCATGTTTTAACTGTGGGGGGCCCTTTCAGACGACTTTGTCCTGGCCCAACGCTGTCAGTGGCCCTGGTACCTACGCCTGAAACCCTTCAACACTTCAACAGCAGCATACCAACTGAAGACCTTCCTCTTTCGAGAGAATCTACTAGACTAATGCTTGAGCTGGCCTTGCCCCAGGGCAGACTCTTGACATGATGTTTAGTTTGCTTTAGTTTGTGTGTGTGTGTGTGTGTGTGTTTGTGTGTGTGTGTACTCGTTATTTACTCTTTATATATATATATATATATATATATATATATATATATATATATATATATATATATATATATATATATATTAAAAAAAAGAAAAAGAAAAACTAACCCCTCTCTGCAACTGCACTTGTTGTTCTGTCTCCTGTGCACTTTGTATTTGCTTGTGATGTGGCTTGATTATGTCCTCTTTTGAAAGTCGCTTTGGTTATAAAGCGTCTGCCAAATGCAATGTAATGTAATGTAATGTAGGCACTGCTGGCTAATTGGCGTGCAATAGAGGGACACCCACCTGACCCAAACTAGAGCAAGTAAACTAGCATATCCACCTCACCCGGCCTCCACCTCCATTTCACCTCACATCACATCACATCACCGCCACAAACACCACACAGCACCACCCCACCCTCCCCTAACCATTTCATGTAGGCACTGCTGGCTATTGGTTGGTGTGCAATAATAGAGGGACACCACCCTGACCCTATAAACAAGTAGCAAGTAGCACATCCACCTCACCCTCCACCTCCATTTCACCCCACATCACATCACCGCCGTAAACACCACCCTCCCCTCCTTCTCTTCTCCCCTTCCCTCCTTCTCTTACCCTTCTTTCTCTTCACCTCTTCCCTCCTTCTTTTCTCCTCTTCCCTCCCCATCTTTTTCTTCCCCCCTCCCCTCCTCCTCCACCTCCACCTCTACCTCCTTCTCCTCTCCCCTCCCCTCCCCTCCTGCTCTTCTCCTCTCCTCTCCTCTCCCCTCCCCTCCCCTCCTTCTCTTCTCTTCTCTTCTCTTCTCTTCTCTTCTCTTCTCTTCTCTTCTCTTCTCTTCTCTTCTCTTCTCTTCTCTTCTCTTCTCTTCTCTTCTCTTCCCTCCTCCTTCTCTTCTCCCCTCCCCTCTCCTCCCCTCCTTCCCTTCTCTTCTCTTCTCTTCTCTTCTCTTCTCTTCTCTTCTCTTCTCTTCTCTTCTCTTCTCTTCTCTTCTCTTCTCTTCTCTTCTCTCCTCCCCTCCCGCAAGTACGTGCTGTGTGCTGTCACACTTGATCTACAGTTTAATTCACCTCCAGTGGACCCAATTTTGTTCTCCCCAGTGGTGAGAAGCTGCCTGCTGGGGGTGGTGTTGGGGCTGGTGTTGCTGGGTGCGGGGCTGGATTACGCAACACACAGGCTGATATGGTTGAAGCCTACGTAGGTGCCCCCCACCTCTATGTAATGTAACTATTTCTATGTATTATCAAGTACATGAATGTAAACCAAACCATAGAAGCGCAGGTCTTCAGAAATTGAGTTAGGGGGTTTTGCATCTGAACTCCTCATGTTATGTCTGTATGAGCACTGTCTATGTCCATACTGTCTTAAGTCCATGTATAAGTACTGTCTATGTCTATACTGTCTATGTCCTTACCTAGATTAGTCTATGTCTGCATGGGAAAGCAAGAAATGTAATTTCAAATTCTTTGTATGACCAGTGCATGTAAAGAAATTGACAATAAAACCTACTTGACTTGACTTGACTTGACTTGTTATGTTACCTCGCCACAGGAGAGAGGAGCTGGGGTGATGGCTGGTCTGCTCTGGACTCCTGTCCTGGGCCTATGCCCATGCCTGTGTTCACATTCACAGATGACGGCGGAGCCAAAGGGGTCTGTTGTGCAGGCAGGAGGCAGGGCCTTGAATTTGGTCCCCACACTATTGCATTGTACCTGTAGGCCTATATGTTTTCCCTGGCAGGACTGGATTGGCCATAGGGCATACAGGGCATTTGCCCGGTGGAGAGAGAGAGAGACAGAGAGAGAGAGGAAGAGGGAGAGAGAGAGAGAGAGGAAGAGGGAGAGAGAGAGAGAGAGAGAGAGAGAGAGAGAGAGAGAGAGAGAGAGAGAGAGAGAGAGAGAGAAAGACATTATGAGAGGTCATATACAAGCCCCTAACAAATGTGATTCATGTCTTTCCTGTCTTTCCTCGACTGTTGATGATTTTGGCCTGGTCAGATTTGAGTATTACTTTTGGCTATTGTGGTCAAAGTAACTCAAATTAGAAGATGACTAAAAAAAGCATCTGCACTCTGTATATTTCCTGTGCACTTTGTTTCTACTAGTGATGTTGGCTATGATTATGTCTTCTATTGTAAGTCGCTTTGGTTAAAAAGCATCTGCCAAATACAATGTAATGTAATGACTACAAAATGTTCATTGTCTCCTTCAATGCCTGGCGGACCGGTCTTGACTGAAAATGCTTTCGCTTGAGTTTCTTTGTCCTGGGACTAGTCAAAGCTGTGAGCGGCCCTGCACATAGGCTTCAGGGGCCTGTTGGCCTTGCATTTAAACAGCAGCACTGCTGTGTGAACCTCACCTCTGGGGCCTACAGTAAGAAGTTCAGACAATGAGAACGGCAGGCTCTTCTATAGATGATTTACCTCTTAACTTAACCTGCTTTACTCCTGAACCAGCTTAGTATAAGCCCCTGTTCGCCTTGCATGTAAACAGTTTATGTTGTCATGGGCCCTGTCAAAGCTGTGAGCGGCCCTGCACATAGCCAGGCTACGGTATATGGCAGGCTTCAGGGGCCTGTTGGCCTTGCATGTAAACAGCAGCACTGCTGTGTGAACCTCACCTCCGGTCAGGCCAATTTGTATTCATGAGGCGGCGATACACCGCTGCGCTGTTTTCTGGACGATATGGATGGACACAGAGGCAAAAATCTATACAAAAAAATCTGCGGGGCAGAATTTAATTGGTGTATTTGTGTCTGAGAATCAGTTATAGGCAGCACTGTGGAAGATTTTTTTCCCCTTGCAATTGTTTTTTTCTTTTTTCAACAATCCTTGTCGAAACATTAACTGTCGGGTGTAGGGTATGTGCTGCATATGCACACTGTAGCCTAGATCTGGACCACTAAAAAGTTCACGCAAAAACAGGAAAGATGAGAGAGAGGACAGGAAAGATGAGAGAGAGGACAGGAAAGATGTGAGAGAGAAACAGAGAGAGAAAGAGAGAGAGAGAGAGAGAGAGAGAGAGAAAGAGAGAGAGAGAGAGAGAGAGAGAGAGAGAGGCAGGCAGGCAGACAGACATAGAGAGAGAGCAGAGAGAGAGAGAGAAAGAGAGAGAGAGGCAGGCAGGCAGACAGAGAGAGAGAGAGGGAGAGGGGGTGTGAGAGAGAGAAAGACATTATGAGGGGTCATATACAAGCCCCTAATAAATGTGATTCATGTCTTTCCTCGCCTCTCCCAGTGATTAGGTGCGCACTTCCTCATAGGTCACAGGTGAAGGTCAAATGGTTATCTGTTGTCTTCTATTTCTATTGATGAATTTCCAGGCAGCGCCCAACATGCCCTATAAAAAAAAATCCTGTTTTGTGGTAAGAGATAAGGAAAGCCCCATTAAGTATGAAATACCTGCGCTTTGGGCCAAGCTGGAAAAGGTTATCCGCCAGGTGATATATATAAAGGTCTTGTTGCCCATGCCTGATAGTTCTGACTCATCGGGTCTCCTTGTTGTTTATAGCGTCCGCCTCAGTATAAGGGAGCAGCCGATTCACAATTCAGTGAAGTACTAGTCCAGAGATCTACACACACCGTAGTGGCACCGCAGAAAATCATTTTCGCCCAGTGGGTTGGTCTAGACCAATGTTTCCCAACCAGGGGTACGTGTACAACTAGGGGTATGCGAGCACCCCTTAGGGGGTACTTGGAAAATGTAATACTAAAAATATATGGAGTGTAGTCACACTGGGATGGAGGAAACAATATAGAGCAGGGGTGTCAAACTCAAATTGACTGAGGGCCAAAATAAAAATCTGGAACGAAGTCGGGGGCCGAACTCAACATTTATTTTTAAAAATGGACTTTGTGAGGGGGGTACTCATCATATGACAAAATTGCTTAGGGGGTATGCGGGACAAAAAAGGTTGGGAAACACTGGTCTAGACTAGTATTGGCCGCTCATGGCGATGTGAGCATGCGCGCTGCACAGCAAAAGCAGCACTGCACCATCACAAACACGACCATTGATTGCAGCATGTAGGAGAACCCTGGCCCAGCCATGGATCAAATGGACCAATCACAATGCTCTCTCTGTGTAGTTAGGTGTTTTATTTAGTTTTCCGTCTTGTTTTTTCTTGCTTTTTAAATCTGTGTAGAAAATTATTGGGGAAAACTTAGCATGGTGACACTACAGCTGTGCTCGCCTATTGCAGAAGCCTTAGCTTTTCCTATAACAACGGACCTCAGACTATTTCATATGAGACGTAGTCATTAAAAACGAAGGCCTATTTTTCTGTCCAATTGACAAAGATTTGTCACCAGGGAAGTCGTTAGCCCTATTTACCCCCCCTTACATTAGTATTAGCCCCCCCTTACATACTAGCCCCCTGTAGGTGGGATGTTATCCCAGTGGGATTGTCATTCAAGTGTAAAGAAATCCTGCACACTGTCCATTCCACCAACAAACTTTAATACAACATGAAGAAGGTTGGATGACCGAAACAATGCATTAAAGTTTGTTGGTGGAATGGACAGTGTGCAAGATTTCTTAGCTCTTAAAATAATGAATTCATAGACAAAACCTTAGCAGGTGCGCTGAATTTTTTTTGGTGCGCATGCGCATTTTCTTCCTGTAGGGCTAAGCCACCCCTGGCTCTCAAACCTAGTGACGGGCCTGTTTGTCACTATCACAAGATGTCATTGAAGTAAAAAGATGCAAATTCTATACCGGTATATTATATTCTATATTCCATATTCTGACTATTAAATTCCATTATTCGGATCTCTTTTTTAATTTCATTTTCATTAATATTCACTAAATGTGTGAGCCCCATCCTCATTACTCACACACTTTATATGCACAAAGTGGCAGACTAGGACTGGTAGGCTGAGGACTGTCGACCCATTGCGAAAATGCCCTGTATGCCAGATTATCCGTCCGGGTCTGGTCAGGTGTCTTCTGGCTAGTGACCGTAGGTGACGGCCTCGGCCCATCCCTCACCAGGACAGCCCATTTCATGGCTGATGAATACGCGCCCCAGGCCAGAGCCCCGAAGGTCATGCTGCTGCTGATGCTAATGGGTGGATGGGGCACTTGACCAAGACACACTAAATCACACACAAAAGAAATTATTAATTATAGTCATGTCTAGGTTTGCAGGGGGGTTGATGAACGACACGGATTTGAGGCATTATAGTATTTTTTCGTCTTTGTGATTCTCCAAATATTGACTGCTGATACTGGAAAGATAGCAGACTTTATTCCAATGTGTTCATCTGGGGCCTGGGTGTATACCGTTGGTCCATTTAAGAATAGTATAGTATTTGAAACAGAATAATTAAATAACATATGATTTTAATGGTTTTAAACAACATGTGCAAATCTAGAGTCTGACTGGGTTGCATTGTTTATCACAACATTCACAAACACAAAGAATGCATTTATGGTCATTGGGCAGAGAGTGGAGAGACTGCCTGGCTTCAATGGTAGGCCTGGGGCTGCTGGGCCACCAAACGATTTTAATACAATTGAATTTAGATTATATTTGGCAAGGTTCAGTGCATCCAGTCAGTGCATCCAGTCAGTTTTTGAGCATTTTTGGGTTGGAAATCACTGGTCACATTTGGCAACCCTGACTCTGACCACTTGCCCACAGAGTAGGCTCCAAATATACCCACAGCCATAATGATTACCAAAGCTTTAGACATTCTGTGATTCATGCAGACAACACAGAACGTTCATGTGACTCATGCAGCACAGGGTTAAAAAAAAATGTAGGCCTACTTTTTCCAGGTGCACCTCTCAAACTTGAACTGACTTGTGAATTTTATCAAATATTGTTGTTGCAAAATGAATGACTGATGTAGATGTTCACAACAGTTATCTTGTACAATCATGCACACATCCTTGCGATATGATTGTTGAATGTACAGTACCCTATATAATGTAGGCTAATAACTATTTTCAAGCCATGTGATCCTGCAGATCCTGGAAGGATGGAAATTATGAACCAGGATGGTGCCCTACATGTGCCTGCATGACACATTAAATCTAATAACTCACAACAAGTGTTACATCACTGGTTGTAATAACTAACAAAAAACATCTAACAGACTGGTTTTAGTGGTAAGGCGCAATTAAACTATTGTTTGGAAATCTTTTGTGCAGGCACAGAAGGTGCAGACAAGACACCGTAGACTCCGCCTTCGCGCCTGACCATCATCGTTTACCTTCCAAACATGGCTACCGCCGTAGTAAGTTTGGAAGCCGGTGTTGGTAAGTAAACCTGGTTTTCATTCATACTTTTCATGATCAATGCGGTATGTGTACACCAGCAAATGATAGAGTTGGAAAGTGCTTTAAGCGTTTCGTGGTCGTGTGTAGTTTCGAAGCATACACTGCATTATCGCAGCGGTGTCTTTCCCAATACTGTATTCGCACTGCAATGACCGCCTATGGAGAATGCAATAGCTAGATGGCTAGCAAGCTACAATTCCAACATTAGGTCTATTTATTTAAGACCACATCTTATTATTAACTCAAGCAAAAGGTACACTTAATTTCAGAAATGCATTCTGCTGAGACGTGTATTTATTTCCCCGAAAGTTACAAGGTGGGTGTCTTGTGATATAGGCTATCTGTGATGCTACCAGGATGTGACACATTGACGGGCGCCAGGTTTACAATAGTTTCAATTTAGATCTTGGTTTAAGTGGTATTGATGTTGTTTGCTGGGAAGAGATAACAGCATTTGTCATCAAACATATTTTCCCTCGAGAAATGCAATGGATACAATCTGTTTCAAGTTGTGGTGGTGATTGTGGCTATCAAAGCAAGTTCAAAGAAGGCGTGTTGAAACCCGGATGCGCTGCTCATCCTGGCCATTTGATTGGTCGCCTGATCAGCCACGTTAAAAGTTGTAATTGGCTGGAAAGTATGCTAGCTTTTTCTACCTCATCGAGCTGTCAAACAAGGGAAGCGGGCATGATTGTGTAGCAGAAATTAAACAAACAATGCAGCCACATTATACTCAGATCTTTGTTTGGATTTGTTAAATAAATTACATAGTAGGAACTTGAGCATGCAACTACATTAGACCTGAGTGCCTCTGAGCGTTTTGAGTCTTGCTTTCACTTTGGTCTTCTGAGGTTGAAAAATATTGTGTGTGTATTGTTGTCTACTCTGTCCTATCTAGGCGGCATTGGAAGGATGTGGAAGCTTTTGCTGGCATTGGTCGCGCTTGTACCTTGTGTCTCTGCTGGGGCCGACTCCAAAGCTGTCACCACCACACTTACCACAAAGTGGCCGTCCACACCCCTCCTGTTAGAGGCCAGGTATGCCAAGCTTCATTGTTTTGAAACTATCAGTGCCCCGAATTAACTAAGTACAGTATATGTTCATCACACTAGCCAAATACACACAGACTAATATGTCAAAGTGGCTAGTAGTACATTGGTCTTTTCTACTACCAGCCGAACTGAAATGTCACCAGCATTTGACTGGTGTTAATTTAGAGCCCTTGAAACTATCTATTGAAACATCTCTTGTATTTAATCCTAGGTTATTGGAAGATAAGCGAGCATGTTACTGGGAGGAAATTCATATTGTGGAAGTCACTGTGGTGTGTGTACACAGTACAGTAGGCCTATATGTGCTGCTTTCTTACCTACAGCGAGTTCCTGGCCGAGGAAAACCATGACAAGTTTTGGGATTTTGTGGAGGCCAACCAGGATATTGAAGACGAACATGACAGTGAGTAATTTATGAAACCGTTTCTCTTCCATGACACTTGCAGCTCCTGCTATGTCCTGTCTTGTTATTGTGCTCATTTTCTGTTACATGTTTGAAACTTGATGAACTGATAGTTTGTTGTGCACTGGCACTCATGGTCATCAGCTCGGCTTCTTGAGACTTGCCATTAGTATGTTCTCTACATGTAACGGATGCCAACTAGCAGAGTTCGGTGTAGAACGTTAGTCAACCTCCCTCCCTCACTAAGGCTATGCCTCTGCTCTCCTCTGCTCTCCTCTCCTCTGCTCTCCTCTGCTCTCCTCTGCTCTCCTCTGCTCTCCTCTCCTCTCCTCTCCTCTCCTCTCCTCTCCTCTCCTCTCCTCTCCCATAGATACGGATCTGTCGTGTTATGAGTTGATCCTGAAGAGGGCCAGTGCGCTGCTCAGCCCTGTGCAGTTGAACCTGCTGAAGTTCGCCCTCTCCCTCAGAGCCTACTCCTCTACAGTACACTCCTTCCAACAGGTCAGTACTCATGCCTTGTGGACAGCAAGCGCAACCTACACTACCCAGGTAGCTGCGGTGGTTGAAGAAGTTTCGCTATGAATTTGCTTTATTCGCTCTGGACATGGCTTTGACATGTTTGATTTAGCTAATCACATAACGGCTCTGGCTTGACAGCCTGGGACATTCGGAGATACAGTATGAGCGTTCCTATTGTTTTTTGCCGAACCGTGTCATAGCTCATTACCATAAGATTAGCTTGACTTTAATCGTTAAAATTTGCTCTAATCGCTCAGTTCGCTTTGCTCCGGGCAGCTTTATTCGCCTTTCCTCCATAGAGATTAAATAATGACTCCCGCTGCTCAGGTAGCGTAGGTCGTGCTTGGTGTGAACAAGGCATCAGCAGAGATTCTTTAAGTATATAGAGATATGCCAATGTAATAGGTTTCTATGGGCACCTAAAGTGACCAGGTTCTGGTCTGCCTAAAGGGGCGTGTCATAATACTCCTAGCATTGAATAGAACAGTCCTTAGGTCTGACTAGGTCTGCCTAAAGGGGGATCCCCCCCCCCCCCTGTAATAATAGAACCCGGAAGCAATGGGCCAATGGAACCTCTCTCTCTCTACTCTCTCTGGCATCAGCCTACTCCTCCACCGTACACTCCTTCCAACAGATCAGTCTCAGTAGTCGTCTCCAACTTCGAACAAATACTGCCCACGTGAATCATGACAAAAATGGGATATATAACCTATACTTTGTTGTAATAATATATGTAAATATTTGTTTTTACATTTCGTTTTCCAACATCTGTATACGTCTGTTTTTGGGATGTTTCTGTTGTTTTTGTTTTGATTAATGTTATGGGAGTTAAAAATTGACTTTTTTTTTTGCTTGCCTCAACCTTGAACAAATTTTGTCCACATTAAAGTGTTTTCAGCTCAATGACAAGTGTTCATTACAAAATGTCTCTCGTTTGGAAAAAAAAGGGAGACATTTCCTACTGGGAACTTTTTAAGCTGGAACTTTTCCAACATCTTATAGCATACATCTTTTTTTGATCTATTGCACATTGTTGTTGTGTGCCGTAATGAAAGGGGAGTATGATTTGAATCATATATCATTATTTATTATTTTGCTTGCTTTTGTTTTAAGATCGCGTCGACCGAGCCTCCTCCAGCTGGCTGTTCAGCCTTCTTTAACGTCCATGGAGAGAAGAGCTGTGATGAGGACAGGCTGCAAGCGCTGCTGGACACGGCGTCTGATCGGTAAGCTCTGCCCTGCTGCACATGACTATACATTACATTACCCCTACCCCCCACCAACATGGTTCGGCCTGGTATTGTGGTGACCCTGTTTGTCTTGTTTGTCTGTTGTTCGTTTGCTGCTTGTTTGTGTGTCCACCTGTGACCCGCATGTGAAGCTAGTTAGAAGCTATTTTCCATCTGCTGTCCCTGGGGCAGATGAAAAACACCTGCTCGTATTGGCATTGTGAATAAAGGAAGCGAAGGACATAGGGTGACCAGCTGTCCGGACTTCGGCCGGACAACCCCGCCCCTTAACTTTCTAACCTAGCGTCCTCGCGCGCACCCATTGCTTCGACTTGCCGAATCCCCGCCTCCGTGGAGAAAACAGTGAAGTTGGCGTTCTAAACTGTAGGCAGAAATCAGGGAACAGCGCTGCCATCTTACCTCAGCTGCCAACAGCAGTTTTACTTGTAAAACAATATTTTTGGGGGAAGGATTTTCGCATTTCATTACCTCACTCCGATAAAGGAGTCATCAGTACCACTAACCTAATATTAGGCCTATATCAGAGACGGCAGGTTACGATAGACAACTCCTTCCGTTGTCTGTGTAGGCTATTTCATATAGGCCTATATTTGTTTTAAATGTATTTTGGATAGTCATGCATTCGTAGGCCTAATAGCCAACTTTACTCAAAGTTGGTCAGAAGTCTGTTTATCAGCGGTGTTTTAAGGGAGGCAAACCGCTTCTGTCAACCTTTTTTTTCATGCAGACGCTGGATGGAGCTCAAAATACAGACAGCGCCCGTGCAGAAAGACGTTTCTTTGCCCTGTTTGTAAAGTTGTGAGAACCCTTGTATCGTTGTAAAGGCATTTAGCGGACAAACGTTGCACTATGCGTTGCCACCAGTGCAGGAAAAAATAGGAAACAGACAGTAGACAATAATATAGTTACCTTATTTAACTTTCATACAGTCAGTTAATGAACTTCATATAGGGCTATTGCACGGAGATTTCCCCGACATAAGGCGACAGCAATACAGTTAATTCACTGGGCGAAGTCTGGGGTTATATCTGGAGTAACATGGCGGCCGCAGATATCGGAAACACGACCTACTGTCAAGGTCTAGTTTGCGTCAATGACGTTGTCTCGCATCTCGAGGCCATAAGCAAAAGGCTAGGAGGAAAGGAAAGACAAAGAGAGGGACACACGGACGTCGTGAACAGGTCGTAAAAACGGACCGATGGCCACCCTAGTAGGACAGCAGTCTTCAGACTTTTTCTTGCCCACGAATGTTTCGGGCAGAGCCCCTCTTCAGCGTTTAATGGCGATTGGACCCGTAGGTGTGCCCTATGGACAGTCATGGGTAAGCGGTTCGGGTATCAGACTTGTAGCCCAAAGGTTGCCGGTTCGACTCCTGACCTGTCAGGTTGGTTGGTGGAGTAATCAACCAGTGCTCTCACCCATCTTCCTCCATGACTGAGGTACCCTGAGGGCTCCCTTGGGGGCTGCGCCCTTGCACGGGTGAGGCATAAATGCAATTTCGTTGTGTGAAGTGACCACTTGTGTGCTGTGTCACAATGACAATGGGAGTTGGAGTTTCCCAGTTGGGCTTTCGCTTTTCACTAAGTAGGGTGTCCTTGGGTCAAAGGTGAACACCCTATTTAGGACACACCTTTTCTTCGCTTCCTTAATTCATTTATGGTACATGTGGGGTTCAGAACCTAGTTAAGAACTGTGAGTATCATTAGGCGATAGTGTCAGTCAGCGCGTCTCCTGCACTTATTGCTATTGTTTTATTCTATACTAAGAAACTGGCTCAGTAGTAATTTAATTTAAGCTAACCTTGAGGTAGAGGTAAATCATCTAATAGAAGAGCCTGAAGTCCTCATTTTCCTAACTAAATGATGCCTGCAGGTATATCTATTAGCAGGTTTACCACTTCCTGTAGGTTAACTAAGCCTTGTTTATCTCTTAATCATGTTCCTAGTATACCCCCCTCTCAGGAGAATCTGATGAAGACTGTTGTGGTCGAAACGTAATCCTGCCATGAAATAATAAAACACAACAAAAAGGATTTTAAGTGTGCGGACCTCTCACTTTGAAAACTACAGTTGGCCTTCGTCCTGCACCTTTTCCTGGGATGTGCACAATCCTCTCCTTCAACCCAGCGTCATTTTGTTTCTTTTCCGGTATCCACTCTATGTCGGGTGAACGCCCCTTTAGGAGACCTTCGGTTAGGAGACCTTTGGAGTCCTGAGGTTGAGAATCAATGAAGTCCCCTTAGCGCTGTAGATGGCGGTAGCACACTTCTTGCGCAAACACCTCAAAAAGAGAAGAAGAAGTAGGGGACGACGCCCCCTTAGGAGACCTAACTTGAGCACACGCTTTTGCATTGAGTGGGCGTGTTTTGCGATATCTTGGTTTGATTCAGTATTTTTGCCATTGTGTTCTTCTCCCTGATTAGGTCTAAGCCGTACCTCTTCAAGGGGGATCACAAGTTCCACTCGACCAATCCCAACCCCGACGCCCCGGTGGTCATCCTGTATGCGGAGATGGGCACCGCCCAGTTCTCCAGGCTGCACCAGCTCATGCAGAACAAGGCCAACGAGGGCAAGATCATCTACGTCCTCAGACACTACGTAGCGGTAAGTCAAGCCTGACATTTCCGTAGTTATTTTTGTTAATACTAAGAGGGTTGTTGGCAGGCCAACGAGGGGAAAATGGTCTTCGTCCTCAGACACTTCGTTGCAGTAAGTCAAGCCTAATTAAGCCAACTTTGTTGCAGTAAGTTAGTGTTTCTCAACAGGGGCTCAGTCTACAGCCCTTCAGGGGGCGTTAGGGATCCCTTGTGGGGAGACAATTAGGGGACACTGTGGCGCAGCGCGCTGAGCCCTTCACATTTGGGCTTGCATGCCCACGGGGACCCTGGTTCGAGTAATTTCCCGATCCCACCCCGTCTCTCTTTTCCACTCACTTCCTGTCACCATTTTAGACTGCCCTATCAAATAGGGCATACAAGCCCCTAAAAATATATTTTATTTATAAATGTGTATTTACTTAACAGGGTGTGTGCTGATGTTGAGTTGTTCAGCTGAGGTACATAAAATACTTAAGCTGTTTCCAATACTTGTAGATTACTTCACAGGTTTACCATTACAGTCCGTTGCTATTGTTGTTGTTGTTGTCATTATGAATAATAAATACATTTGATCAGCAACTGGAATAGACTGATCAGCAACTGTTAGCTTGACACGGCTTTGGAAATGTGGTGAATATCATTTATTAACCCATTGATGCCTAAAGCACTTTCAAAAAAGGGTGCTGAATGCCTAAGCCCTTTTTAAGAAAAGTTGCCTTCAGCCTATAAAACCCAAAATATCTCAGCCTCTGAAGCACATCAAAGCATTAAGTTGCAATAAGTTGTATTTAAACGCTAAGACCTTCATCTTGCATTAAAATGTGTTCATTCAGCTCTAACATACCAAGAATTTAAAATACATTTGTCTTGAATCTCATGAGCCTGAATGTTGCATCATGCAGCTCCAGGCGCCAGGGTCAATGTTGCGCAACGCAAAATACAGCATCAATGGGTTAATTGTCCAATCTGTGTTTTTCCCCCTCTGGTGTCTCCCCTACCAGAAACCCAGCAGCAACAAGGTGTACCTGTCTGGCTACGGAGTGGAGCTGGCCATCAAGAACCAGGAGTACAAGGCCAAAGATGACACCCAGGTCCAAGGTAAGAGGAACAGTTCTCACACTTTTGCACACCTCAGTTAGAGGAGGTGCGTTGGATGTAACCAATGGTTCAAAGTAGGAAGAAACGTGTCGGTCATTCAGGCTTTCCTCAGGTGAAGATGATCAAAACTGTGAGCAATAAATTTGCTGGTGTAATGGGACGGCGTGCAGTATATTTACTTATTAAAGGGACACTGTGCAGGAAATGGTCAAAAAAGGTACTGCAACTATGCTGCTCATTGAAACTGGGCTGCCAATTGCCAAATTTGATCTTTACATGAAAGTTTTCTATGTAATAAACACACATTTTCTAGTATGCTCCAAGTAGAGTAAAAAGGGCTATTTTTGGAAATTCAAAATGGCGGACCATGAAGATCCCCCTTTTCATGTATGAAAAGTGTAATTTTCCCAGTCATAATGAATACTTAGAATTTGATGGTGGTGGTAAGTATTCATGAAAAAGGTAACATTAGTGAATGGGCAGCATGAATTCTGGAAATAAACAACTACAAATCTCACACAGTGTCCCTTTAAGAGTAAGAATACTCTTTAGAGAACATATGCGTCTTCATCATGTCAGCACAGACCAACTTTTATGGGGCTGCCATTCCATTTAACATCTTGATTGGAAATGAGATTATGACGTTTTGAATTATGTTTTTGCAAGATATTGAATAGAATCATCATCTCAAAAGGCTGGAGGCCATAGGGATGGATCTCAGGAAGTAGTTTCACTTGCACCATTTGCCTTTATGTAAGGGATATTGTATTGTCCACACAACTATAGGAAAATATATCCGGATGGGGCGAAAAGCGGAGTTATTCCGCTCCGAAGGCAAATATTTTCCGATATTTACTTGTGGACAATACATTATCCCGCTTATTATACGACCTTTGGCAACATTATAAAGCATAAATAGTTAACCAGTAGTTTATAGTAACAGGTTTATTGCCATTTTATAGCGTGCGCAAAGGAAGATAGTTTGTGGAACGCTCGTAATTCAACAGGTTCCCAAGCAACAGAGTTAGGCTACTTTCTAACTTGTTACAGACACGCTGCACTTCAAACTTTTTGCAGGCTGCCTCGGTCGCTGCGCAATATCTACTAAACTCAGGCTCATAACAGGATCATTTCTATCTAATGGGTATTCCGGAAAAAGCATAGACAACCCAAGCACTGCTGTGCCCTGACCATCGATCCTGCTACAGGCAGAGGTCTGTGCGCCGGATGGTTGAGTGAAGGAGCCAACTTCTATCTAGCCTAGCCTACACCCTGGAAACTGTCCACAATCTCCTCACTTGTACAAAAAAAAATACTACCGTTATAGAAAAGATGTCACGACAGCAGCCGGTGGAAAGTGACAGTTTGCGTTGTTGGAACGGCAACACTCGGACATCAGGGGTTGCTTGCTGATGAATCTTTTTTCGGCCTTTTTTGTTATTATCAACTTCGTCAGGATGAGACATAACTGTTAAAATTAATCGCTGAATGAGACTTCTAGTGTTGTTGTAATTTGTCTTGAGACGTTTGAGAAGTGGTTGGTTACCGGAGCATCAGTGGGCCACCAGCAGCGTGCGTTAATCGCGCTGCTGCCACACTGCTAAAAATCAGAAGGCAAGACATATCAGTGAAGATATGACCGAACTACTTGCGGAGTGATCTCTGAATTGACCAAACTCGTCGAAAGTGAATGGGAGCTCTAGCAACATCCTAGAAGGCCGTATAATAATAGAAAATATGGGGGGTACTGTGACGCAGCGCGCTACGCCCCTCCACATTTGGGCTTGCATGCCCACCCACGGGGACTCCGGTTCGAGTTCGGCCGGGGTCATTTCCCGATCCT
>NC_085872.1:44939401-44959401 GCF_034702125.1 Engraulis encrasicolus
TTATTATTATTATTATCCTTCAGCTCTTTCAGACTAGTGTTGGTAATATAGCCTACAAGTAAGTCTACAGTATTAATCAATTTATAAGTTATTGCATATAATTACTAAACTATTTAAGATTGAATTGAAACTGAAACATTACATCAATTTATAAGTTATTGCATATAATTACTTAACTATTTGAGATTGAATTGAAGCTCAGACACCTGGATCTCAGTCTCTCGTCTTCTGCATACGAGAAAAAACCCTGTCGCTTTAAATGAGCAGCCTCGTGAGGAGAGCCCCTCCCCTCTCTGTCACTCACTGTCCACAGCTGCAGTGCTCCGCGACCGTTCTGCTCTCTCCCTCTCACTTCTGTCGCCGTTTGGCGTTTCAGCGACTATCAAACTAATCGACTGACTGTCAATTACAACTTTGAAAACAATAACGTTGGCATGCTTGTGCGGACAACGTGAACTTGTCGCGTGCTGACCGAGGCAACTACACAGGTTATAACGTAAAATGGCTAACGGGCGAGAAGTAGTCTATCGCAAATTACATTGTGACTGAAACACTTGAGATTCTACATACACAAAACAAGAAAAAAAAACTTCAATTGAAAGAACAGGGAACACGCACAACACAGCGTGTCTGCGAGGAAAGCTCTTTCTCTGTAACACTGTCATAGAATGTAGAATTCCCTGCACAGACTCATTGAGTTTCACCGTCCAGTCTCCCTGTTTAGTGTTGCAGCGACTACAAAACTATGACCTGGCTGTCCATTAGGCTACAACTTTAAAAACAATACAGTTGATGATTGTTTTGGAAACGTTTAGTTGTTGCGTGCTGACAGGCTGTAACTCAAAATAGTGAACATGGCGAGACTGACACGTCATTCACAAATTACAAGCGTCATGTAAACTGCGCATGGATCGGAAAATCAGATCATTGTTGATGCAGATATGATTATAAATGGTGAAAATGAAGGAGGGAATTCCAAAAAGTTAAAGACAAGTAAAGATGCCTTATTTAGGTGCAGCAGCTGTGCAGAGCCAGCACCTAGGCTACATGCAGGCAGCGCCAGGTGTAAAGGCGAAATGGTTGCGTGAGGAATTTAATATCTCTGGATCGGTTTTTTGATCGGCATGTTTTTCCGATCACCGATCAGGCTATTTTTGGCCATTATCGGCCGAGCATGATCGGCTGCCGAGCAATCGGAGCACCTCTAGTAATTTCACGTGAAAGTAGACCTTTCGTTTCTCTTTTAAAATTAGTGCTAGATTCATGCAAATTCTGTGGTTCTACCTTGCCACTGAAAAGGCATGCTGAGTTGTATTAAAATCTGGGTGTGTCAGGTCTCAAAGTGTCTGATTTCATGTGTAATGACCCAAGTATTGAATTTATGCCCCCCCCAAAGAAAAGATTTCCTGTCTCGCCAATAAGTCAATACATTTTAAGCATTATATACACAATTATAAACATTATATTATTAATTGTCATATAGGAAATTAAAACACATCTGCATTCCACTTCCCTCTTTGTTTTATATCACCAATCACCTGAAGCATCCAGACCCTCTGAAGGGGGGAATGATGGGAAAAGTTTGAGAACCACTGGTGTACATAAACAACCAAACACATTGCAGATAGAAACTATAGTTGCATCAAGGTGTTCATATCTCACAACCGGTCCCAACGTAATGGGACTTATGACTAGTCCCATTTGTTGACTAGTTAAGCAGTCTGAGTAGTACCATGGACAAACGCAGTTACTCACAGGTGTGTGTGTGTGTGCGTGTGTGTGTGTGCGCACGTATGTGTGGGTGGGTGTGTGGGTGTGGGTGTGGGTGTGGGTGTGTGCGCGTGTGCATGTATGTGCGTGTGCGTGTGTGGGTGTGGGTGTGGGTGTGGGTGTGGGTGTGGGTGTGGGTGTGTGTGTGGTGTGCGTGCGTGTGCGTGTGTGGGTGTGTGTGTGTGCGCGCGCGCGCGCGTATGTGTGGGTGTGTGTGTGTGCGCGCGCGTATGTGTGGGTGTGTGTGTGTGCGCGCACGTATGTGTGTGTGTGTGTGTGTGTGTTCGTGCAGTGTGTGTGTGTGTGCGCGCACGTATGTGTGTGTGTGTGGGGGTGTGTGCGCGCACGTATGTGTGTGTGGGTGTGTGTGTGTGCGCGCACGTATGTGGGTGTGTGTATGTGCGCGCACGTATGTGTGTGTGAGTGTGTGTGTGTGCGCGCACGTATGTGTGTGTGGGTGTGTGTGTGTGCGCGCACGTATGTGTGTGTGTGTGTGTGTGTGTGCGCGCACGTATGTGTGTGTGTGTGTGTGCGTGTGCACGTATGTCTGTGTGGGGGTGTGTATGAAATCATCCGGATCGTGTACCTCTGTGGAAGTGATTCAATTCAATTTTCAATTCTTTATTTACATCAGACTCAAAGTACATGGTCCATATCAAGACAACAGTCAAACAATTACATAGAGAAGTTAAGACAAAGAAAAAGAAAAATAAGAAAAAAAATAAAAGAATAAAATTAAAGATGGTAACACACCCATCAAACAAATAGGCACTCTCTCAAGTGTCGCCTAAGTGTCGTGTCGTGTCGTGATTTATGGAGTACCATGTTTTTTCTTTCTCTGCCTCAGGTCCATTACCAAAACGGTTGTCAACTCCGAGATCCGTAAAGAGATTGAGGACAACCAGAAGGTGAGTTAAAAGAGTCACAAAACAAGAGAAACAAAACAACTGAATGGGTGGAGATGATGAGAGTAGTCTATTGAACGTAAATTATAGACGGACAGCAGTTCTTTGTTGTTATTACCTCCGCCAAGGAGGTAATGTTTTCGGTCGCGTTGGTTTGTCTGTTTGTTTGTCTGTTTGTCTGTCTGTCTGTCAGCAGGATAACTCAAAAACTTCCAAACGGCTGAAACTTTGTGGAGTTAGTAATGACCCAATGAACAAGCGATTAAATTCTGGTGGTGATCCGGAGCATGAACCGGAACCAGGACCTTATTAATGGTTCTTCACCATTGCTGGCCTATAAACCTAGACGCCCCTAGTGACCAGAAATTGAAAGGCAGAAAGACTTGGGTTGTAACCTAGTCAAATGTTCTATCAAGCAGCTTCCTTGGCGGAGGTCTGCGCTCTCTG
The DNA here is from genome assembly GCF_034702125.1 of Engraulis encrasicolus. Classification (NCBI taxonomy): domain Eukaryota; kingdom Metazoa; phylum Chordata; class Actinopteri; order Clupeiformes; family Engraulidae; genus Engraulis; species Engraulis encrasicolus. The sequence continues at coordinate 44,942,524 of NC_085872.1, forward strand.
AGTGCTTCTAGTTATCGTATATGTTTACATTTGTCACAGAGCTGATGAATACACAAAGCCTCTGAGTCGTCACAAATGGAGTCTGTCACAGTTTTCACAAACAAGTTTACCAACACATTCACACGGCGGGGCGTGCTACTGAAGTGACATGCCATTTGTCTGTATCTGTCAGAGCTTGCAAAGCAACATCTGTGTTGACAAAAAGAAATTCTCTGTTTGTCTATTCACTGTTAAACCTGTCTTCACACAAAAACAAAACGGGCATGTCATATGCTAACTTAGTTAGCACCAATGTCGTCAAGAAATGCACCCCTGATGGCTACACGAACACAGTTTTCACAAACGTTTTTACCATCACACTGCGGGGTGTGCTGACGGTGACACGTCATTTGTCTGTTTCTGTCAGGGCAACATCTGTGTTGACAAAAAGCCATTTTCTATTTACTGTTAAACTTCTCTTCACACAAAAACAAAATGCACAAAGACAGCTCCTTGTCATACGCTACCCTACAATTCTCTCAGTATCATTTTTGATACGCCACTTTGAGTCTCTTCTCACACGGCATCTACGCTGGCCAGGTGCTATCGGTACCTGTTAGGAAACTGAAAAACAAGAGATAAAGGTCTTACACATTCATCAATGGTCCTAAACGTTTTTACCGTTCAATGTTTTGGGGCATTGATCAGTGTTGTGGACCTTTTTTATCATGTTTGTTTTTCAGTGTTTTTTTTTCAACTTGTTTGGTCCATTCCAGCTCCTGCACTGCCGAGATGTGCATGCATTCGCTCAGTCTTTTCGGACGTGTATTTGTCAGCAGGGCAGCTGATAGCTTTATGCCCGGCCCAGGACAAAGTAATCTCAAAGAGCCCCCCACCCAGCGGTGTAGTCTACTTTTTTGAAGTGGGTAAACTGTATATTCGAGCATTTTTTGAGGTGGGTATACTGTATATATTTATGCTATTCAAATGAATGGATCAATCAATTTTAAGTGGGTATGCTGAAGCCCCTAAAATTTAGAAGTGGGTATACTCCGTATACCTGCGTTCTACGTAGACTACACCACTGCCCCCACCCAACATACATATAATGTCATGACAACCCAATACTGCCCCCCCCCTCTCCCTGGGCCCAGGACAACTGACCCTTTTGTCTCCCCCCCCCCCCCCCCCCACCCAACATACATATAATGTCATGACAACCCAACCCCCTCTCTCCCTGGGCCCAGGACAACTGACCCTTTTGTCCCCCCCACCCCCCACCTGTCGGCATCCCTGCGTGTCAGCCCCAGTAGACAAGAGGGGAAACGAATGGACCAATTAACTTGTTTGTGACTCAGACACTCTCACTCACTCGCTTGCTACACCTTCATTGTTTTTGTTGTTGTTTTGGTGTGCGGTTGCTTGTGTGCGTGCATGTTAACTGACTGCAGTCATTCCTCTCTGCCTGCCTCTGTAATGAGGCCGTGTAATAGGCTCTTTTCTCTCATCCTCCACCCTAATTGCTCAACATGAAACATGACAAATAGACTCTGTTTCCGCCCCTCTTTTTTTCTCTTCTCCTTTTTCCCCTCCTCTCCCCCTCTTGCTTTTCTCTTCTCTTCCCTTTTCCTTGTTGTTCTTTTCTTTTCTTTTCTTTTTTCTGTGGGTCTCTCTCTCTTCTAACTCCTAATAGCATTTATCTTGCAGTAATGAGGCTGGATTTGCAGACTAACCAAGTGGAGTGGGGATGCAGTAATATGCACATAGACAAACCCCTGGGGCACAGCACAACGCAGTCTGGCTGAATTATAGAGCTAGCGTGTGTGTGTGTGTGTGTGTGTGGGGTTGTGCTTGTGCGTGTGCCTGTGCGTATTTGTGTGTGTGTGTGTGTGTGTGTGTGTGTGTGTGTGTGTGTGTGTGTGTGTGTGTGTGTGTGTGTGTGTGTGTGTGTGTGTGTGTGTGTGTGTGTGTGTGTGTGTGTGTGTGTGCTTGTGCTTGTGTGTGTGCTTGTGCTTGTGTGTGTGCTTGTGCTTGTGTGTGTGCTTGTGCTTGTGTGTGTGCTTGTTGTGCACCCGTGCGTGTGTTTGTGTGTGTGTGCGCCTGTGTGTGTGTATGTGTGTGTGTTTATGTGTGTTTATGTGTGCGTGTGTGTGTCTGCGTGTGTGCATGTGCTTGTTCATCTCACGGCAAGCTCATTCATTTCAAACTCCGCTTCTTAATTACATGCGTCCCAGTAGGCTATGCATTTCCTGTTTCTGTCTGGTCGTTCTTTAAATTCGCTTTGTTGTGCGTAATGCCCATAATGACAAAGGCCGTGGGGCAGCGGGCGCCAAACACAGTTATTCCTCACATATCTCACTGTCCTGTCCACAGCTCAGCGCGTGTTAATCCTTCTTGCATGCGTTCCTCTACAGCGCCTATCCAACAAGGCAGACAATGCAATGCAGGCACATCAGGTGCTGGACCAAACAGACTTTTGACTTTTAAAATCCCTTTATTGAACCATTGCATCAGAGATTCTTTAAGTATATAGAGATATGCCAATGTAATAGCATGCATGGGCACCTAACATGACCAGGTTCCGGTCTGCCTAAAGGGCCGTGTCATAATACTCCTAGCATTGAATAGAACAGTCCCTAGGTCTGCCTAAAGGGGGATTCCCCCCTCCCCCTTGCAATTATAGAACCCGGAAACAATGGGCCAATGGAACCTCTCTCTCTCTCTACTCTCTCTGATTGCATGGTCTATACGTCCACAAAAATGGTCAACACCCCCCCCCCCCCCCCCAAACCCAAACCCACCCACCCTAACCCATTAAAATCAACCCATTACCAATGGAAAACCAGCCCACCATCAGTACTGACTAACCATACCCCCTGGTCCACACACCACTTCTTTGCAAACGGAAGATCACTGAAAGGAAATGATAATGGTCCACAACACATTTGTATGTTCTCTCATTGTGCCATTAAACTTTTTGGGAGCATAAAAAAGTGTTGCAGACCTTTATCAGTTCCTCTGCACCAGCAGTGGCTCTCAACTTTTTTTTTTTTTTTTTTAACCCTAACCCATGACCTCCTCACAAGCCTTCCAATGCCCCCCTTAGTAATAAAAAATAAAGTAGACTAATGCCCCCCAATGGGAACTAAGCCCCACCCCTACTCGGCTGTATCCTTCTCTATGCCCCCCTAGAGCTCCCCAACACCCCCTGGGGGGCTGTAGCGCCCCCGTTGAGAAACACTATTTTACACCTACACCTCCCAGCAGCTGGCATTAAAGTGAAGTCAAGTCGCAGGATTGTCCGTACAAATAAATGGCTAAGCTGAATTTGTTCTTGTCAGACTTTTTTTTCTCACCCACCCCCACCACCACACTTTCTATTACTTTATTGAGAAGTAGTCAATCGTGCACTATTACTTCATGTCAAGACACATGTCTGAAAGTAGATCTATATCAGTGTCCATGTAATTAAATGTCGGGATATGACTGATTGGCTATCATTTATCACACAGCTGATGAAAGCTGATGATTTTTTTCTCCTCTCTGTTTTAACCCCTTCAGTTCTTCAAGGGCACGCTGGGTCTGCAGCCCGGTGACTCGGCCCTCTTCATCAACGGCCTCCACATCGACCTGGACGTCCAGGACATCTTCAGGTGAGCCTTGGCACGGCACAGTCCGGTGACTCCTTCACCACCCTTTTTAAAGTGTATTATGGGCTTTTCTGGCCTTTATTATGACATGACCGACCATGTGAAAGATGATGGGAAATAAGTAGGTTTTCAATATGACCCAGGCCAGACTCAAGTCAAGGTTTGTTGGGCCACCGACTGTGCCCCCCCACTTAAAGACTTTTTGTCAACATTATACAGTTTCCTGTAGCAGCCTGCAAAGGCCCTTTGTGTAGCTATTTGATTGAACAAAGGGAAATTTAAACAATTAAAAAATAATAATAATAAGATTAATAAATGAATACACACACACACACACACGCACACACGAACACACACACACACACACACACCCTCCCGCTTAATCCACACATAACACTCCCGCAGCTGTCAGTGTTTAAACGAGATGGATGCTCGTTGAATAATTTAGATGCTTGAGAGTTTTTAAGTGCCTCGTCTGTCTTGAGGTTTCAGTGAGGTTAACGATAGTACTGTGGCACACATAATGAAACTGGCTGTGACTGTGAACATGCATGTTGCTGTGCTCATCCATTCGCTTACATAAGCACAAAGGCAGTCATGGGTAAGTGGTTAGGACGTCAGACTTGTATCCCAAAGGTTGCCGGTTCGACTCCCGACGAGTCGAGGGGGAGAGTAATTAACCAGTGCTCTCCACCATCCTCCTCCATGACTGAGGTACCCTGAGCATGGTACCGTCCCGCCGCACTGCTGCCTAGGGGCGCCATTGGGGGCTGCCCCCTTGCACGGGTGAGGCATAAATGCAATTTCTTTGTGTGCACTTGTGTGCTGTGTCACAATGACAATGGGAGTTGGAGTTTCCCAGTTGGGCTTTCACAACTATGCAGTTAAAGTTTTCTGAAATGGACTCCCACACAGAAGCCATACCATGCAATATAACCACAGCTCAACACAAATGAGCAGCTGTGATTGGTAATGAAAAGGTTGATTGTATTTATGCTTGTGCTGTGGTCATTATGATGTCCTTGATCTCTGTGATGTATTGTTCATGTGTGACCGTGATGTGTGTCAGTGTCGTTCCCCTTAGCGTGTTTGACATCCTGCATAACGAGGCGCATGTGGTGTGTAGTTCATGTGTGACAATGATGTGTGTGTGTGTGTGTGTGTCTCTCTCCCCTTATCGTGTTTGACATCCTGCATAACGAGGCGCATGTGATGGTGTGTAGTTCATATGTGACGATGATGATGTGTCAGTGTTATTCCCCTCAGTGTGTTTGACATCCTGCGTGACGATGCCCGTGATGATGTAGAGTTCATGTGTGACCGTGATGTGTGTCTGTGTCTCTCCTCAACTTGTTTGATTTCCTGCGTAACGAGGTCCGGATGATGTGTAGTTCATGTGTGTCTGTGTCTCCTCAGTGTGTTTGACATCCTGCGTAACGAGGTCCGGGTGATGTGTAGTTCATGTGTGTGTGTGTCTCCTCAGTGTGTTTGACATCCTGCGTAACGAGGCGCGTGTGATGGTGTGTAGTTCATATGTGACGATGATGATGATGATGATGATGCGCCTGTGTCGTTCCCCTCAGTGTGTTTGACATCCTGCGTAACGAGGCGCGTGTGATGGAGGGCCTGCGTAGCCTCCTCATCGACACCCCCTTCATCCACGACATCCTCAAGCTCAACGTGCAGCCCGCAGACTCCGACTACGCCGTGGACATCCGCAACTCTGCCATCAACGTGAGTCCGCGCCTCTTACTGCATATAGGCCCCGTCGACGGGCCTGTTCACTCTTTGCTGGAAATACTCAACTGGGAGAGAGATGGGGCAGGGTCGGGGAACCCCCCACCCCCCCCACATGCCCACTATTCTGCAAAGAGGAGTTGGTAACATTGCATAAATGTGTCAGTGTTCTTTAGCATATCTCAGGATATCTCGGGTGCAATAGCTTTATTTTTTTCAGAACAACAGTATTATTTTCTTTAGAATTCTTCCACACCTCCTTAGGCCAGGTGCATATGAGTTGAACCACTGGGTCATCAACGTAGAGACAAGAAAGCTCCGGCACACTGTTCACATTTTGCTTGCAACATTTCGGTCTGTTGACCTTCTTCAAGCAATTCCTGGAAACAGTGTGTGGGAGCTGTCTTGTGACAGTGAAAGCCCATTGGGAAACTCCAACTCCCATTGTCATTGTGACACAGCACTCCACAGCACACAAGTGCACACTGCACACTGCACACAACGAAATTGCATTTATGCCTCACCCGTGCAAGGGGGCAGCCCTCAGTGGCGCCCCATGGGGAGCAGTGCGGTGGGACGGTACCATGCTCAGGGTACCTCAGTCATGGAGGAGGATGGGGGAGAGCACTGGTTGATTACTCCCCCCACCAACCTGGCGGGTCGGGAGTCGAACCGGCAACCTCTAGGATGCAAGTCTGACGCCCTAACCGCTCACCCATGACTGCCCTGTCTTGTCTCAGAACAACAGCATTGACACGTTTTAAAGAAGGCGTTTATTTGATTTCAGCAATTGAACCCATAATTACCGATGCACCATAAGCATCTGTGCTAAGCCTCAGATTCATCCCTTCTTTAATCTGAGCAGCAGCCTTCAGCTGTGCCGATGTAATTGCAATAGGATTTACTCATGATCCATTTGCCTTTAGAATGACAATCTCAAAGTGGTTAACACAATGTGCCGCAGGAACGCCATGCGACACAGTTTTTTGGATGAGTTTGAATTTAATTTGTATTTAAGTAGGTAAGATGTATTTTGTTATTTGTATATTAAAGTTCATAAGGGTTGGAGCAGGCGTCACCCAACAGTTTTTTTCTTCCTTTTAAGGGTGCTGACCAAAATATTGTAAGACTGAAAAATGAAAAAAGGTCGCACCATGCATAGGTTTCTTTTTATTTACACAGACGCGTTTCGGCGAAACTATGCATGGTGCGACCTTTTTTCATTTTTCAATTATTTGTATATTATACATTTTGTTAAGCGTGATTATGACTCTGCATAACATGCCAATAAGCCTCTCATCTTGGTAAACACAATGTGCCGTAGAAACACCATCTGACACAGTTTTTGGATAAGTTTGTTATTTGTTAATTACATATTTCGTTTAGCGAAATCATGATCCTGCATAACATACAAATACCGACTATAATGAGTTGGTATAAAACTCCTGGATACCAATCTTCATCATATGTATTCAGCTCTGTAATCTGACTTGTCTTAGGAATGGCATGCTGCCCCAAACGTCACATTAAAGTAAGAGAAACGTGAGCTTGGTGTTGCGTGTTAACTATTTGTTATTTGCATTTCCTGTAGCAGCTCACTGACTTTTATTGTGAAAATGTTTTGGGGCTCGATATAGTCCACCGGGGGGAGTGGAAGTTCAGTTCATTAAAAGTTATGGAACGAATGACACGGTTGTCTTGTGAGTAATTTGAGTTTAACATCGCGGACTTGTATTTTCAGTTTTCATGTGATTTTGCTAGTCCTGCACCCATTTTTTGAGACGGATGTGTGTGTTTTTTCTTTGTTAAACACAGTGGATCAACAACCTGGAGGTGGATCGGCGGTATGCTGGTTGGCCGTCTAACGTACAGGAGCTGCTGAGGCCCACCTTCCCCGGCGTCATACGCCAGATACGCAAGAACTTCCACAACATGGTGAGTCCAGAGCTCAGGCACAGAGAGGCTTCAAGCGACACAAAGTTTGATTTGATTTGATTTGAACCTATTTGCATTCACAGTGCATTGAGGGCATGCCTTTTTTATGATGCAGACGAGGTACAATAGATAACAACATGACTAACACATAGTCGAATCAATGAAAAGTAAAATATAAAAGAGATGCATATACGCACACATGCATCAACTATTTAAAAAAATTAAGAGTGAAAAGAGCTGTGTCTACCTAACCTGAAAGCGTAGTTTTCCAAAGGATTTCAGGTAATCAACTTTAATCAACAGTGAATTTGCTCTGTTGTCCTACGTGGGTTATGAACATTAAGTATGTTCAGAGGAGCGAGTGGGCTATCTTTCATCCTGTTGAAAGAGAGACACTTCCCTTTCAACTCAGCAGTGTGACCACAGATGAAAGCTACTCTGTATTGCTTTACCTGCAGAGATCTGAGACATGAGCTGCAGAACTCCTCAATTATTGCTAATGTTTTGAATGCATTGAATTGCTGATACACGAGTAGGTTTTATAATGCAAGCAAACGGTGACCGCATAGGTTTGTGTGGTGAATAAATATTTGATTTTACGGTAACGCAACACCCCAGGTGCACCTGCCGCTGTGTCTGGGTAGGTCGGTGGTTTTAATTACGAAGACGCGGCGCTTCTCGCCAGCACACAATGTCTGCTGACGATCCTCAGGGAATTAATAAATAATCAGATTTGCTACATGTTTGATGTCAACAGCAGTAAAACCCATTGGGAAAACAGACTTAAACTCTTATTTGCCTGTCTGTGTGCGCATCTGTGTGTGCGTGTGCGTGTGTGTGTGCGTGTGCGTGTGTGTATGTGCCTGTGTGTATTCGTGTGCGTGTGTGTGTGTGCGTGTGTCTAGGTGATCATCCTGGACCCGTCTCAGGAGAACTCCGGCGAGCTCCTGAGTGTAGCGGAGATGTTCTACAGCAACAACATCCCTCTCAGGTGGGTGGTTCCTCATGCCCCGTTGTCATGGTTACACAGGTGGGTGGGTGGTTCCACATGCCCCGTTGTCAGGGTTACACAGGTGGGTGGGTCCCCATGTCCCGTTGTCATGGTTGTCAGGCATGATGAAGACCCTGATGAAGACCCCGAAACGTTGTGTGACCTGAATAAGCATTCAAAGCGGAGCTAACAGTGTGCTGACTTCTACTCTTTCTATGTGAATATAAAATGGTTGTGTTTTTTGCAGGATTGGGCTGGTGTTTGTTACTGTGTCCCGTATGTCGGTATCCTTTTACTGAGTGTCCCGTGTTGTGTGCCATGTGTTCTGTGCAGGATTGGTGTGGTGTTCGTAGTGAATGACGAGGAGGATGTGGACGGCATGGAGGATGCGGGCGTGGCGCTGCTGAGGGCCTACAACTACATCTCAGACGAGGTGGACAGCCAGGCCGCCTTCGACGCCATCATCAGCGTAAGACATCAGCAAACTACACAGACATGGATGGTCTCATTGACTCAACACACTTAGTTTCACAGACATGTGCTTTGTCTTAAATGCAGCACTTGTGTCAGTGCAGTGTGGTGTGACCCGTTTCTCAATAATAATTCTGATGGGTCGTCCCAAATTACAAGTACACAAACTTAGATTAACCATCCTATAACTAACAAATTCACACCCTAAAACTAACACACAGACACCCCCAGGGTGTTATACTGCCTCAAGGCTCTTCGGTCTTACTGCATAACTCAATCACACGCCTTACTATTGAAATACCATACTAAACTATACCATATTAAAATTCCATAACATATACCTTACCATATTTTATAGGATGTAGATTGTTTTCTGCTCTGAGCTCATGGATATGTAATGTGTTTGTTATGTATTCGCACTCACAAACTGCGTCTCATTATTTATTTATATTACCACCATGTCCAAAAAGCAAACGCGTTTCGGCTAACAAGCCTTCATCAGTGCGTGCAACGCGTTTGCTTTTTGGACATGGTGGTAATATAAATAAATAATGAGACGCAGTTTGTGAGTGCGGATTTTTTCTTCCTTAAGTTGACGCTTTTTATCTCGCACCCAAAGACTTTCGTTTTTCCATGAAGTTGAGTGCGTCCTTTGCCAAAATTTGTTCTGTATTCCTCCTAGATGCTGAACCGTGTCCCGCCGGGGGGGCATCTGAAGGTGGAGCACGTGGTGGGGGTGCTGGAGAAGAGCTACCCCTACGTGGAGGTGTCCAGCATCCTGGGAGCCGACTCACCCTATGACAAGAACAGGAAGGTGAGTGACATGGCTGCTGTCCAATCAAGCCACATATCTAGCCAGGGAGCCTGAGCAAGCACCCCTACCCGCTGTCTGATTGGCTCCCTCGCTTAGGGCAGCTGCCATGCTGTCTTTCGGATCGGAACGATTGTGCAAAGCAGCATGGGATTTCCTATCGCAAAACTGTAAGGTTATTGACCACACTGTCCAATCAAACCTCAGGAGGGTTATTGAACCTATGACCAGAACAGTAGGGTGAGTGACATGGCTGTTTCCATCAGACCATGGATTCAGAGGCAGACTACACAAAATGCTGTAAGGTTAGCTGTCCAATTTAATCTAATTAAGGCTGATTCTGCCAAAGTGACTGAGCTGTTGTCCCATCAGGTGCAGAGGCTACAAAAACTCAAAGCCTATTGACCGTATTGCTGTTCAATCAAACCTGCTGTCCAATTTGCTCAAGAGGCTGCTGTCCAATCAGACCTCTGATCCAGAGTCAGACTTCATCTCCACCCATGACAAAAACTCTAAGGTTAGCTGTCCAATCTGCTTAAAAGGCTGATTCTGCCTTTGACCAAAACAGGAATGTGAAAAGCAGGACTGCTGTCCAATCCCATACCTCTGATGCAGACAGTAACACCACTAATAGCAGAGATTCTTTTCAGTCCCTCCAGTTTTTCGCGATTCAGCGATCGCGTGGATTCATGCAAATTCAATGATATTCCGCATAATTTCACGATGCCGCGTAATTCCTGTAAAGCCGCATTTTTCCCGCAAAATTTCAACATTCTGTGGAGTTTATTGATTTATATTTTCGTCAAAAAAATAAAAATGTGACTACAATAGGCCTACCACCGGAGACGAAAACCAATACGAAGCATTTTTGTTAATATGTCACTGAAACATTGAAAAAGAATTGCCTGCTATTTCGGAAGTCGCGACCCTCATCTCAGCTGTTCCGCGTCTCTCCTCCCCTCCCTCACACATACACGCAGGCGTCGGTGCTGCACACCCATGACCTTTTTTTTTAACAGCAGTAGCCTACTTTTCAGTGCAATCCTGGGTGGAAAAAGTATTGTTGCCCATTTATCCATGACGAAGAAGTGTATGCAGTCATGAAATAGTGGCGGTACTGTCGCACAGTAGCAAACATCTTACGTTAGGCTACATTTTTGCGAAAATTCTCCACTCTCCCCTGTCGCTTTCATGAGCATACCCGACGGTCGTTGTCTGATCTTTTTTCAATGTTCGCTAATGTTTGTAATTTAAGGGTCTATGTCTATGCGTAGGCACAAGCCTTCTGATAACAATCACTGTAGTGCCGATCGCAAAGGTTTCGGAAGTGTGGAGTTTTGCAACTTTTCAGTCAAGGACACCGAGATAGGAAGTGAACGGCCCTTCCACGCTTTCACTGTGTTATTGCAATAAAGTCTTGCGAATCCATGCAACCATGCACACAACCATGTCAACGAGAGCGTGTATGCCATCACAACTTTGCATCAAGCAAATAATAGCCTATGCAACAGCTTGCAATACGAGAGAGAGAGAGAGAGAGAGAGAGAGAGAGAGAGAGAGAGAGAGAGAGAGAGAGAGAGAGAGAGAGAGAGAGAGAGAGAGAGAGAGAGAGAGAGAGAGAGAGAGAGAGAGAGAGAGAGAGAGAGAGAGAGAGAGAGAGAGAGAGAGAGAGAGAGAGAGAGAGAGAGAGAGAGAGAGAGACGCGTCTTCCAACAGGTGACATTGTATTAACGCTTGCATACAGCCTGGCTAAATACGCCGCGACGCTCTTCATTAGGACTAGTGGTAGGCTATACCCACAAGTATTTTTTCATAACGCGCTGTCCCGTTTTCCCCCGAAGTCGTTCTAAAATATCGACAGAGATTTATGAGTGTCGCGGCCATGATTTTTTTTTTACACATTGGACGCACTGGCTAATAAGACGCTCTGACAGTTTTTGACAATATTTTATTATTCTATTATATAGGAAGTGTGTTTCTGAATCTCTCTCTCTTTTGTCTTAAGCCTGCTTAGACTGATTGTGGTTTTCAGTTAGCCTACCAAAAAAACCCAGAAAGGGATGCAAAATCTTTGCAAAAAATGAGAAAATGCCGCAAAATCTTTGCAAAAAATGAGAAAATGCCGCCACAAAATCAGGCATTTTGACCGCAAAAATCACAAAATCCCAGTGCAAAATCCTGGAGGGACTGTATAGAGATATGCCAACATAATAGGTTTCTATGGGCACCTAACATGACCAGGTTCCGGTTTGCCTAAAGGGGCGTGTCATAATGCTCCTAGCATTGAATAGAACAGTCCTCAGGTCTGCCTAGGTCTGCCTAAAGGGGGATTTCCCCCCCTAATAATAGAACCCGGAAACAATGGGCCAATGGAACCTCTCTCTCTCTACTCTCTCTGCTAATAGGATCAATGGGGGTTTTTTTTGGGCTCAGGCGTCAGGTGGTACAACCACAGCTAATGCAAATAAATTAATCACCAATTGGTAATTAAAGGGACACTGTGCAAGCAATGGTCAAAAAAGGTACTGCAACTATGCTGCTCATTGAAACTGGGCAGCCTATTGCCAAATTTGATCTTTACATGAAAGTTCACTAAGTAAGAAACACATATTTTCTACTATGGTCCAAGTACAGTCATTTTTGCAGCTAAAAATGGCTATTTTTGGAAATTCAAAATGGCGGACCATGGAGAAGATCCCCCTTTTCATGTATGATGAGTGAAATTTTTCCAGTCATAATGAATACTTACAATTTGATGGTGGTGTTCAGTATACATTAGTGAATGGGCAGCATGAATTATGGAAATAAACAACTACAAATCTCACACAGTGTCCCTTTAATGCACTGCATTACATTACATTACATTACATAACAACTTTATAACCAAAGCGACTTACAAAAGAGGACATAATCACAGCCAACATCACTAGCAGATACAAAGTGCAAAATATACAGAACAAGAAGTGCAGATCCAAAGAATGCAATGAAGGTTTCTTAGATAATCCACTGAAAGCAACAAAAACCCAATTTAATCCATGCAATAGTGGCTGTTGCTGTGGTTCCATCACCCTGACCCTGACGTATGCTACTACTAAAACGTCATTAACCCATTGACGAATAGTGGAATATGATTGACCTCAGCGCTCCAGCGCAGAAGTGGCAAGGGACCTTCGGGAGTTTAAGTGTTGTTGACGCCAGTGATTTTCAGTGTTGACGACCTGCCCTTCGTTCTTGTCCTATAAAATCAGTGTTCCAGAGTGGATTGAAGCTGTAAATGCCTTTTAACTGCATCAATGAAACGCTGCCAATGGCTGCTTGAGTGCTGTCCTTCACACTGTAATGGACATGCTCTGATGAACTCCAACTCAATTTTAAAGACTTCTTCTAAAGTATTCTCTTCTCTGTTTCTCTGGGTTTTTTTTCCTACCAGTAAATGTGTGCGTAGGCCTATGTCCTTTTTAGAGGATGCGCAGTGTTGTTCGAAAAATAATCTTACTTGCTGGGTTTTTTTGTCTTTATACTGTACAATACACATTTTCTATGCATAAAGGAAAAATGTCAGCATGTATTTCCTGTGTTAAAAATACCTGAGTGTCTAACCACTTGACTATATCCCTGTATTTGAAATTCAACCTGTGCATTCTTACTAGTCTACTGACATTTAACTGTTTAACCCATGTTGTAATAAGTGTCTGGACCTTATAGAGCACAGTTGGCTGTGGTCTGGCCTGCATAATCTAGTCCAGTCTTTCTCAACAGGGGTGCCGCGGGCCCCCCTCAGGGGTGCCGCAGAAACGTGGCTGATAAATAAATTATGTAACATAATACACATTTTTCTAAATTGATAAATTAATGCTAGTCATTGGAATCTTTCATCTGCCATTTACGCACAACAAAGTAAATATAGGTCGCCCCAGTCAGCTGCAACTTCGAACGTAGGTCGTGTGACGTCTCCAAATGTGTTACTTTTCTAAGCTTTTGTGGTATCGGATGCGATGCCAGTGGTGTATTCTACGTAGAACGCAGGTATACGCAGTATACCCACTTCTAAATTTCAGGGATTTCAGTATACCCACTTAAAATTGATTGATCCATTGTTTTGAATAGCACAAATATATACAGTATACCCACTTCAAAAAATGTTTATATATATAGTATACCCACCATAAAAAAAGTAGACTACACCACTGTGCGATACCATGTTACGGCTTGTTGGTTTGGGGTGCCTTGACAGTTTTCATGAATTGAAAGGGTGCCTCGCCTAAAAAAAGGTTGAGAAACACTGGTCTAGTCTATTGTCTGGCCAAATAGTAGACTCCCCTGTGTCCTTCATCAGGAGGGCAAGACCCCAGTCCACAGAGAAATGCATAGGCAGGGCTGATAGTATTCAGACTCCATGCCTGATTTCAGGCTTGACAGAGTTTGCAAAAATAAAAACATTGATAATAATTAGCCATTAGGTTATTCTTATCTCAGAAAGTGTTACAGGTTCAGGGTTTTCTTCTACTATCAGGCTTGAATGATGGTCATACACAGGCTATTAAATGTTTGAATGATGTGTCAAAATAGGCCTGCGTTACGCCACTATGCAGTATTTGTCCTCGTCGTTAGAGCAGAGGTAAAAAAGTTCAGGCTCAGGATTTTTTTTCACCATCACCCCTGCATAGGGCTTTGTTTGAGTTTGGCATCCCTGATCTACTCTATTGCCTGTCCAAATTAGAGGTGCACCGAAATGAAAATTTGTGGCCGAAACCGAAACCGAATAATAATTAATCACTTGGCCGAATACCGAAACCGAAACCGAATATTACAATTCAGTTAAAAGTTAGGTTTTTCACTATTTTTAAATATTGCTTAAATCTACGGCTTACAATAAATGTTTAGACATGTTTTTGAAAGAAAATAAATGTGTATTTGAAGTCTTCAAATGTTAGAGTAGAACTGAAATTAGCAATGCCCATTTTCAATTCATTTTCTATTCGGCCTCCGATTCGGCCACTCCGGACGAAAACCCAAAGTGTTTTTTTTGCATTTTCGGCCGAATATTTTCTGCGGCCGAATTTTCGGTGCACCTCTAGTCCAAATATTAGTAGTTTATGCCTGACCCCACTGTGTCCTGCTTCACCAGGAGGGCAAGGCGTATTTCGAGCAGACGGGCGTGGGACCACTGCCGGTGGTGCTGTATAACGGCATGCCCTACCAGCGCGAGCAGCTCGACCCGGACGAGATGGAGACGGTCACCATGCAGAAGATACTGGAGACCACAACCTTCTTCCAGAGGGCCGTGTACCTGGTGCGAACAAACACTTTAGTCTATATTGGGTTTTTTTTTATACATGAGTATACCCAACTCATGCACTATATTGATATAAGCTGTTGGATGTGTGTAAATGACAGAACTGATTTTTTTTTTTTAATCGTTTGTTTTATTTATTTATTTATTTCAAGAAATCCATACATAAATTGTATTGTGTTGTGCAACATATGACAACCCTCCTCTCTCTCTCTCTCTCTCTGGCTCTGGCTCTGTCTATTTCTCTCTCTCTCCCTCTCCCTTCACTCTCCATCTCTCTGTCTTCAAAAAACTCTCCTTCCTCTCTCTCTCTCTCTCTCTCTCTCTCTCTCTCTCTCTCTCTCCCCCTCTCTCTCTCCCTCTCCCTCTCTCCCTCCCCATCCCATAGGGAGAGCTTGGTGGTAGTCATGAGGTGGTGGACTTCATCATGAACCAGCCCAATGTGGTGCCGCGCATCAACTCCCGCATCCTCTCCACCACCAGGCAGTACCTGGACCTCTCCAACACCAGTGAGCCCCAAACAACACACACACACACACACACACACACACACACACACACACACACACACACACACACACACACACACACACACACACACACACACACACACACACACACACACACACACACACACACACACACACACACAAGGATACTCTCCACCAGCAGACAGTACCTGGACCTCTCCAACACCAGTGAGCCCCTGAACAGCACACACACACACACACACACACACACACACACACACACACACACACACACACACACACACACACACACACACACACACACACACACACACACACACACACACACACACACACACACACACACACACACACACACACTCACAAGTGAGCCGACATGACACACCTTTGTTATGCTCCAAAGACAGATGATTTGAGACAGAGCGGTCTGTCTCTCTATGGTTCTTCTTTGTGTGAAGTATTTGAAATATGGTAAACTAGTGAAGTGAAGTAGTGGAAAACTGAGTTCAGGTGTACAGCTGTGTGTGTGTGTGTGTGTGTGTGTGTGTGTGTGTGTGTGTGTGTGTGTGTGTGTGTGTGTGTGTGTGTGTGTGTGTGTGTGTGTGTGTGTGTGTGTGTGTGTGTGTGTGTGTGTGTGTGTGTGTGTGTGCGCGCGTGTGCGTTTAAAATCTGGTCTACAAAATTCTTCCCTCAAAGTCCTCTATTCTGCACTGCCATTGACGGCTTAAGGTGCCGTGAGGGTGAAGGCAAGGAAACACTGAAGCCTGCAGATCTGATTTAGATGTTCTATTCTATTGGCATGTCGTTGGTAAAAATTGCCCCCGTTCACATTGTACTGCACTGGCTTTGCATAGCAGGATTACACATTTCGCTGAAAGAGCTATACTGTGCAGGTCCACAGGGGACTGTCACTGCCCCGTGCATTGTAATGTGGGGATAATGCATTGTTTGGGGTGTGCTGACCAGCCAGAGCAGAAGAAGAATAATATGTCTGCTGAGAAGGGGAAATAGAGAGAGAATTACATCGCCCATTTATTCCTGTCTGGAATACAAAATACAAGAACACGAAACCCATGAATGTTAATGAAGACGTCTTATTCTCAGGGCATTTATCTTCCACTGTGTGTGTGTTTAATCACATTAGGCAAACCTAATATCTTATAAATGTTCCCAACGTTTCTTACTCTAATAATAATAATTTCCCTGTCATGATCCGGGGGTGGTGGTGGCGGCCCAGGTGTAGAGGAGCCGTTCGGCAACCAGAAGGTTGCAGTTTCGAGCCCCGCTCTGCCTGACCCCATCGATGTGTCCTTGAGGAAGATACTTAATCCTGAATTGCCCCTGGTGGTACCCTGCATGGCAAGCACTGCCGCCGGTGTGAATGTGATTAGAAATAGGTGAATGTTTTAATACAATGTAAAGTGATTCGAGTGCTCAAAGGAGTGGAAAGGCGTTATAGAAATGCAGTTGCTTTACCATGTACCTCTCCTTGCCTCCGTAGATAAGCACTTCATCGATGA
>NC_085872.1:44961901-44999401 GCF_034702125.1 Engraulis encrasicolus
TGTGTGTCCGTCCGCTTGTATGTGTGTGGAAGTAGCCGTACTCTCGGGGTCCCATTGCCTTCATTACTTACTTCTGGCATGTGCATTCACACTAATTTTGTCTAGGTGCACATCAGTGGCAGTTCTATCATCTGTCTGACTTGTTGGACTTGTTCCTGGAAGCCCATTTTATGTCTACTTTCGTGCATTCTTAAAATTGGATGGAAACCAAGACAGTGACTACAGAGCAGTGTGTGTTTGATGTTTGTTTACTCTTTGTACTACGCACAACTGGGAGACATACGGCACATTGTTTTCCCTTGCCTATACATTTCCCTTGTACTAGTACAAGAGGATAAAATGCATGCTCTGCCAGAATATCACAGTGTTCCCTGTACGTTTAGTTGTCCTCATCAGACAGTGTCTCCCAGGGCCGCTGCTAAGGTTTTGGAGGCCCTAAGCACAACTGGTCAGGAGGCCCCCCTCATAATTATGTTATAATAATGCGTTTTCTTAGTCGATCTCAATTTAGGAGGTCCCAATTTGGGGAGCAAAGTGGTTGAGGCCCTAAGCACTCTGCTTACTCTACTTATGCATAGCACGGCGGCTCTGGTGTCTCCTCTGAGCTCAGCTCTGCCGTTTAGTCGTCCTTCCCCTTCGTTGCTCTCCTGAGTGTAAATGCATGTCTGAGTTGCATTGGGACTCCACTATACTATACGCATCATTTTTTTTTGGTTTGGTTTGGTTTATTTATGGATATAGGAAGACAAAAAGGTATCCAAGGGATAACATGTAAAAGCGTAAACACTTATTTCCAACATGGTCCCTGATGGAAGAGGACAAGACATAACAAAAACATGTAACAGATATCACATACACATATGCCATCACATTCCTACGTCACCTAGTTCTCCACTTTATTCCACAAAAATACTCTAACTCTTTGTTTAAAACACCTTTTTGTTTCTGCCATTTTAATATTTAGTGGAAGGCTATTCCATAGCATAATCCCTGTATAAAAGAAAGAGCTGCGAGCTGTGCTTTTTGAAGCTGGTACCTTACAGGAGCGAACACTTGCTCTTGTTCCATGGGCATGTTGAGTATGGACCATTACAATTTGGGATCCCAAGTACTTAGGGGCTATCCCATTTATAATGTTAAACATATGATTCAGTTTTAGCTGTTCAACCCTTAATTTCACAGGCAGATAGTCCACTTTCTTAAAATCATTTGAAGTAACATGATACCTAGATGGTTTACCTAATATAAAACGGATCATGTTGTTCTGCATAACCTGCATTTTATTTTTTATTTTCACTGTCAGGCCACTGTACCATGCTGAACAGGCATAGTCAAAATGGCACTGCACAAGCGCTGACACAAGAAGTTTTTTAACTTTTAAATCTAATTGCCTTGTGTTACGGTACAAAAATTTCAATTTAGAAGCACTTTTATACAATAGCTTCTCTGCAATTGAATGACCAGTCAGAGTCTGATCCAATGTTAAACCTAGATATGTAACTGTTGATTTTGTTTGTATTTCGTTACCGTTACATGTGACTTTTAACTCAGGTGCCTTTTTTATCCTATGTTTGGTACCAAATAAAATGCATTCAGTTTTCCCCACATGCAATGACAGTCTATTGTCTAGCAGCCACTGTCTTACATTGTTCAACTCATCAGTGAGGGTGTGTTGAATCTGAGAGATGTCCCTGCCAGATACAAGTAGAGAGGAGTCATCAGCATAAAGAATGACTTTACATTTAACAGCTGCTGGCATATCATTTACATAAAATCATCCATCAGCTTGCAGGTGTTTCACTGTAGGACAGACATCATTTGAAGAGAGAAAGCTGTAGCACACTGCAGCTTAGAGTTCTAACCATTTATTACGACATGGGTAGTAAAAGGTAGTAAATTCAACCTAGGAATCTGTAGGCACCCTGTATGTACAAACACCTGAATAGCACTTTGAATGTGTACAGCATCCTTTTCAGAGTCTATGTGCTCCATCTTCGCTCTTCAAATGTAAACGGGTCAAGAATTACGTTTTTTTTGGCGGTCAAATGTCAGGTGGTACAACCCATACATTAAATTACTAATCGGTACTTATTGTACTGCAATGAATATGCTTCCAAGGTAATCTACTAAAACAAAAAAAACCATTTAATCCAAACAATAGTGGCATTAGCTGTGGTAGCACCACCTTGACGTGTGCTACTACTAAAACAACATCAATCCAAATGCGTGTCCTCGTACACTATGCATGAATTCCCTCCTCCCTCTTGACACACCCCCAAATTGGTGATGAGTGGCCTGTCCATCTCAGCCAGTCATTGACTGTGACATTGACCGTGCTGAACAGGCAGGGCCAGTAGACCGTGCCAAGGGGGTGTCTACGCATAAAGTGAGCTTAAAACATCCTTTTCAGAGTCTGTGTGGTCCGTGTGCTCATGTCAATGCATGTCCTCTAACGTACCTCATGCATGGATTCCCTCCTCCTCCTTCTCACCACACCCCTAAGCTGTACGGATGCACCGATACCACTTTTTTGAAAACCGATACCGATACCTTGTACCACCAAAATACAATGAAAATAAATGATGCATGACCTTGTTTTTTTCCACCGGTGATATTTTTATTGTCCATTTCCATGTAGATTTAAATGTTAGTAAATGTATGAGGTGGCACTTTTTTCCATGCTGCTTTCAAGTCCACAGAACGTGACAAGATTTTGCATTGTTTTGTGAAATAGCAGTATCGTTCCTGGTATCGGCAAGTGCTTGACGAGTACGAGTACGAGTATAATGAGCAGTATCGGGTGCCGATACCGATATCGGTATCGGTGCATCCCTACTAAGCTGGTGATGAGTGGCCTGTCCATCTCAGCCAGTCATGCTCATCAGCCCGTGCTGAACAGGCAGGGCCAGCAGACAGTGCCAAGGGGGTGTCTAAGGTCTTTGGTATGGGCGATGCAGTCACACACACATTGCAAGAATCAGTGATGGGCAAAATAGATTTATTAGTTACAATCGACTGCCACATAATATTCCAAATGATGTTTGATGTTTAACCAGCCCAACAGTCAGGGCCGGCAGACAGTAACTTGGGGTACCAGACAGCGCCAGTACATTAGGGGGCTACAATGCAAGTTTGAAAAAACGAAATCAAAGCTTGGAAAGTGTCTGCCCTTGTGTTCACTGCACCTGTCCAGCTGTCATCCCCAGTGTCATTCATATCTACCATTCATCTAATCAGCTGTCTGTCCGTCACTCACACCTGAGATTGCTAACCAGCTATTAGCACAGTTTTCCATTTTTAGCTATGTGTGTGTGTGGGTATAGTTATAGACTACTTATTAATGCACTTGTGGGTCATTTCACGTGAAATCAGACACTTTGGGACCCGACCCACACAGATTTCAATCATACTTGCTGTGCCTGTTTAGTAGCAAGGTAGTACCCCAGAACTGTGTTTGTGTGAATCTGACACCAATATTAAGGGAGAAACAGACTAGCAAAGGTTTGAATATGAGGGTAGGACACTATAGCCTCGCGAGCCATCCTACGTACTTCCGCTAAAGGATTGGCTCCACTACTGTAGTCTGGCCGTGCTTCTCTGTGGAGTGCCTGGAGCAGTAGAATTTTGATCGCAACGCCCCCCCAGAAAACAGCCAATAATCGAATACGCCCCCCACGTGGGGGCGAAAGGGGGAGGACGCTCGTGACAATGACGTACACATCTGCGCCAGAGCCATTGGTCTGCGCTATGTTGTTGTTGAGTAACTGCCAGCGATTGGGTGAGAGGTGTCCAATAATTTCAAACCATAACTGAGTGCAAACTTCCTGCTTCTTACAATCGCTTCAGAGCAAACAAATGCCATAAATACTAAATGAAATGGTAGTATTATGGGATGGTAAGGACCAGGCTAAGGACACTATGCATTCAGCCTTGATTATATCAGTCAGTGTAAGTCACATTATTTGAAAGCTCTTTTCTGGCTCTACAAATTACACAAACAGCATGAAATACAACAACCTTCAGAATATGCATTATCATAAATTGAAAAATTAAAAATGATTATCAAAAAAACCTTATATTTTAAAATGGCCAGTTCCTTGTCTAAACATAGCCTGCAATGTCACGAACAACACCTGAAATGCTGGTGTTTGGTTCTTTATTCATTTCAGAGATAATAGGACTCAAAAATATGGCATCATACAAATCACCTAGTAATAATATGGTCAGAAAAGAGCTTTCAAACAACACCTCAGACATCTTTTTGTGACTTACACTGACTGATATAATCAAGGCTGAACGTATAGTGTCCTACACTCATATGTACACCTCTGCTAGTCTGTTTCTCCTTTAATATTGGTGTCAGATTCACACAAATGCAGTTCTGGGGTGCTACCTTGCTACTAAATGGGCACAGCAAGTATGATTGAAATCTGTGTCGGTCGGATCTCAAAGTGTCTGATTTCACGTGAAATGACCCTTGTGTTAGTGTGCAAATTAGACACCAAAGCACCTAAACCTCTGTACACGGACATACTTAACCTAGTTTGTACTGTTAGCTTACCTGATGGTGTGTGTGTGTGTGTGTGTGTGTGTGTGTGTGTGTGTGTGTGTGTGTGTCATGTCTCCGTTATCATTAATCCCCTTGCTGTGTGTTTGCAGACGATGGCATCATCCGGCCGGTGACGTTCTGGGTGGTGGGGGACTTTGATCAGCCGTCGGGGCGACAGCTGCTGTACGACGCCATCAGGCACATGGTGAGACGCCCGCAGGCGCTGACAGGACCCGACAGGGCTGGATTAACACACAGGCTAGATATGGTTGCAGCCTAGGGGCCCCCACATGCAAGGGGCCTCCACAGGCTAGATATGACTGCAGCCTAGGGGCCCCCACATGCAAGGGGCCCTGTATTGTGATGGATAATATCAAATATCAATAGTTGCAGAATTGTGAAAAGCAAATGTCAAGTGCCGTGTCAGCTAACGTTTTAAATCTTGTTAATGCTCCTCTCCACAGTTGGTAGATATGTTATCCTGAAATTTTATCTTGGAATTATGACTGTACGTTTGTCGTGGGGGCCTCCAGCAACTTGTAGCCTAGGGGGCCCGAGCCAACTTAATCTGGCCCTGCTCGCAGGTGCTGACAGGACCCGCCGTCTCCGATTGACATTCTCGCTTGCCGTTACTTAAGTTTGAAAAGAGATCAGATGAGTTGTGAAGCTCTCTGAAGATTTTAAGTTGGGCTGTCTATCTGTGGGGATGTGAAGCTCTATTCAAAATGTTGGATTTAACTTGCCTTTCTGCGCTATCTGAGTACCTGTCTGTCTAGAAACCTTAATATATATTTTTTTGCATGTGTGTCCTTCAGAAAGTGGCAATAAATGACTGTAGAATTACTCAAAGAGTTTCAAAGAGTTCATCTAACCAATCAGTAGGTGATTAAGATGATGTTTCACATCTGTAATGTCTCTACTGTGTGCTGCTGCCTTGGCCAGGGCTCACTTGAAAAGGGGATTCCTATTCTCAATGTGATTTTATTTCTATTCTCAACCTGTTAAGACACAGCTTTATACTTATTCTGTTACCAGAATGGCAATGACCTAGTCGTAGCGCATTACTGAAGGCCCTGTTTTATGTCATAATTGTGTAGTCCTATATGGTAGTTAACTTTTCAATGACTATTACAGGGCTACACAACGGTAAAATAAAATGAAAACATCTGACTACATCTCTGATCTCCTACACTATTCCTCTACCGCTGACAGAAAACCAGTAACAACGTCCGGTTGGGCATGATCAACAACCCGAGCCAGAATCCGACCAATGAGAGCAGCGTGGTGGCGCGGGGCATCTGGGCCGCCATGCAGACGCAGTCGGCTAACAACGCCAAGAACTTCATCACCAAGATGGCCAAGGAGGAGACCGCCAAGGCCATCGAGGCCGGCACTGACATCGCCGAGTTCGCCGTGGGGGTAACAGATGAATAAACTCTTGCTTGTCTCTTTTTTATATGTGCAGTATTGATAAATATTTGAAGGGATTATTTGCAAAACGGTGTATCTCCATTTTTTTACTTTTGCATTTTATTATTGGAAATGACTGTTCAGAGGGCCTATCACCTACTGTATGTGTGAATTCTTACCATTCAAATACTTTGAGAACATACCTTTTTAACCTGTATAAAATGCATTTTGCAATGCAATTCAATGGAATGCCCAATACAAAAGGTCAATTTCCTGACATTTTACAAAATGGAGATACACCGTTTTGCAAATAAACCCTTCATTTTTAGGGTTTTTTATGCCTTTATTAGATAGGACAGTCTAGGATGGTGACAGGAAGCGAGTGGGAGAGAGAGATGGGGGGAGGATCTGCAAATGACCCGACCCGGACACGGAATCAGACCCGGGTCACTGCCGGTGTAGCAGCCCAGTGCCCTACCATTAGAGTCACGGCAGGGCCCATAGAGGTAGAAAATAACACTAGAGAGGACACAGCAATTTGCTTCCGTAGGTAGTGTAGGTACCTTCGGGCAATGAAAGTCAATGGAGAACACGCCCACCGCTGTCCAAAAATTGACTAAAACTGTGTGAATATGAAGTAACACATTAATCAAACACCAGATTTGAAATAGCAGGCTAAATATCTACTAAAATTATATGAGTCGATAAAATACATTTAAAAATCAAATAATATATTTTATGAACATAGTTAGCAACACACTTCAACTACTGTCCTTGTATAGTGTGTTGGTGGACATTTTCATATGATTAAGCCATTTTTGACAGAGGTGAGCCTCGTTCTCCGTTAATTTCCAGTTCTCTGATCTACCTACAGATAATGGCCGCTACAGATTGCCGTAAAAAGGGGGGCGGGGTCCTCTCTAGTGTTATCTTCTACCTCTATGGCAGGGCCTCTCTTGCTCTTACTTGCTCGCATTGCCTTGGGGCATCTGTGGCGTGATGGTTAAAGAGGTGGACTTAAGATCATAGGGTTGTTGGTTCAAATCCCGCCCTTGCCTCTCTCGTCACCTCCATCCATGGCTGTCTCTCTCTCACTCTTCTGCAGGGCATGGATGTGTCTCTGTACTATCCAATGCTGCTGTCTTCTCTCTCTGGTGTCTCTGTGATAGTTACTGTTCTCTGTCTGATGTTTCTGTCCTTTCTCTCTCTCTCCTGCAAGGTATGGACGTGTCTCTGTTTAAGAGTGCTGTCCTCTAATGTCTGTCTCTCTTCTCCAGGGCATGGACGTGTCTCTGTTTAAGAGTTAATTTCCCCTAACATTGCTGTCTCTCCTGCAGGGTATGGACGTGTCTCTGTTCAAGAGTAATGTCCCCTAACATTGCTGTCTTTCCTCTGCAGGGCATGGACGTGTCTCTGTTTAAGAGTATGCTGTCCGCTAATGTGTCTGTCTCTCTCTCTCCCTCCCGCAGGGCATGGACGTGTCTCTGTACTGTCTAACGTTGTTGTCTGTCCGTATCTATGTCTGTCTCTCCTGCAGGGTATGGACGTGTCTCTGTTCAAGAGTGCTGTCCTCTAATGTCTCTCTCTCCTGCAGGGTATGGACGTGTCTCTGTTCAAGAGTGCTGTCTTCTAATGTCTCTCTCTCCGTCCTGCAGGGTATGGACGTGTCTCTGTTCAAGAGTGCTGTCCTCTCTGTCTGTCTGTCCTGCAGGGCATGGATGTATCCCTGTTCAAGAGTATGTTGTCCACTAATGTCTCTCTCTCTCCCTTCTGCAGGGTATGGACGTGTCTCTGTTTAAGAGTATGTTGTCCGCTAATGTTGTTGTGTCCTTTCTTTCTCTCTCCTGCAGGGTATGGACGTGTCTCTGTTTAAGAGTGCGTTCGGGGGCCCCAAGGTGGACTTCCTGCTGTCTCACGCGGCCTACTGCAGGGACGTGCTCAAGCTGCAGAAGGGGCAGAGGGCCGTCATCAGCAACGGGCGGGTAAGACACACACACACACACACACACACACACACACTCACACACACACACACACACACACACACACACACACACACACACACACACACACACACACACACACACACACACACACACACACACACACACACACACACACACGCAACACGCAACACGCAACACGCACACACACACACACACACAGATATGATACGTATTCCAATGATGTGGTTAAGTGATGAACCTTGTTAAGATAGCCTATAGACAGTGGTAACTTTTCTTTTGTATAATCAATGTTGCTGTTGGAAAGAAGCGGTATCTTTTGCAGTACTGATGTTACTGAAAAACTGTACTGATATTACTGGGGAGGGGGAAATCATACCCGGAAGTTTACTGAATTTGATATTATCGTTAGTTTTAAAACGTCGTGGTCACCATTTCTTGTGTGTTTGTCCGGCAGATCATTGGTCCACTGGAGGAAGGGGAGGTCTTCAACCAGGATGACTTCCTGCTACTGGAGAGCATCATCCTGAAGACGTCCGGGGAGCGAATCAAAACCAACATCCAGAAACTGGGCGTGGAGGAGGACAGGTACGATGGCCAATAAAGAAGCTTCATGCACTGTGCTCCCCAACCTCCCCACTTTGAGAAAAGTCTCAAAGTCCAAACTGAAGTTGCGGCAGACCTATATTTGGGTCGTTAAAGTTTCTATACTGAAGTTTAACTTTTGGTGGTAAACATTTTTAAAACTTGATGAAGTCTCTCCTTTCTGGGTCAGCCTGCCTGTCTGGCTCCCTACGCCCCCACACTTCTTAGAAGTCATGCTGCCGCAGCACTCTCTCTCTAACTTTTTCTTCCTTTTTTCACTCTTTTTTTCACTCTTTTTTTTTTTAACTTCCTGGAGAAATGCGATTAGGATGTCACACTTTCTAAATGTGTAATCTCGGCGGTAATTACTGTGTCCTAATGAAGTGTGTCAGTCTGGTTTTAAAAAAAGAATCCATTATGGGTAGCAGCAGCAGCAGCAGTGGTAGCGACGGCAGTGTTAGAGAGGATTCTGAGAGGCGCAGGGCTCGATTAATGCACAGGCTAGATATGGCTGCAGCCTAGGGTCGCCCCCACCTGCCAGGGGCTCCCCAATTGGCCCAAAGTGAAAAATTACAGAATTGTGACAGGATGTAATTTTGAAAAATGTATCTGTTGTGTCCAGTATAGTTGGTAGACATGTTATCCTCAATTCCTGGCTTGTAATTATGACACTGTCAATGTAAATTGGTTGTAAAAATTGCGTTCTGGGAGGGGGGCATAGCAACCTGTACCTGTAGGGGCCCCAGGCCATCTTAACCTGGCCCTGGTGAGAGTCGTGTGTGTGTGTGAGAGATGGAGGCTGGATGTTTAATTATGGCCTCTGTGAAGCTCCCTGTAGCTGCCCCGTCTGCTGCCCAATTAGCACGGTGGCACCCTTTTATTAGGGTGACATCACACCTCTATACCTTAGCTTAGTGCTTCTCAAACTTTTCCAGACCGAGGACCACTTTGTCCCCTCAAATATCTTTAAGGACCACCTGTCAACTGAATTGACAGTTGAGGGGTGCCAATTTGACACTGCTACTGTAATTTTGATGCAGATCACTCACGTTTTATTCACATGTATACGCCTGTCTTATTCTGGTGAATATAAGACTCAAGCTATGTTTAACTTTGAAATAATGTTACAAATAAAGCTTACCGTGAGCTCGTCTTGAAAAAGTAGAAATCCACTCGCGGACCACCTGAGCTCTGTCGCGGACCACACTTTGAGAAACACTGGCTTAGTGCTTCTCAACCAGCGCTCTACAGGGGTGTTGGGGAACCCTAGGGGGGCGTTGAGAAGGATACAGCTGAGAGGGGGCGGTGCCATTAGTTGCCATTGGGGGACGTTAGTCCATTTTATTTTTTAATACTAAGGGGGTCGTTGGCAGGCTTATTATGAGGTCAAGGGGGCGTTGTGAGGCTTGCAATGAGGTACAGGGGGTGTTTATTCAAAAAAGGTTGAGAACCACTGCCTTAGCTGGTGTCTTACCTATAGGTGGCATCACATAAATGTCTTCACATCTTCACTGGCATCTTCCATTGATTATGTGCGAACGTGAGGCAAGCGATTCTAAACTTGTATTAGACACTCACACCCTGAAAGTTGTATGTACCGGTATGTAGAGCTTGGATGCATAATTTTCTCAGATAAATAATTGGGTCAACTATCAGCACTAGAACAGACCATTTTTATGTTTTATTTATTTATTCTATAGGAAATGTAAATAACAAGCAATAATTAACAATAAACTCAGTTTTTTTTACTCGAAATAGAGACAGCAGACATCTAAAAAACAAGCAAAAAAGCAAACAAAAACAAGACCCCAAAAACAGACGAGACATAGAACATGGATATGAAAATCATATTATTTTTGTTTATTCAGTGACTGCTGAAGGGACACATAGGTTTTCTTCAAATCATGATCTTTGCGGGATGGCAGTACTTTACAGTGGTTCAGGTAGCGCTGATCTCTGTGTTCATTTCTTCAATCTATATTTAACCAGGAACTAGAATCACATTTCAACAGGCATCTCTTAAGTCATGGTCATGGTCAGAGGTGTCAAAAGTAAAACTAAAACTTAAAAAAAAAGAAACACAGTTCCTTCCAACACAGGTAACTTATCTAAGTAACCGGTAGACCCATATGAAGAGCTCTTTTCCAAAATGAGATATATCCATTTTATAGAATGTTGGGAAATTGACATTTTTGCATTGGGCATTCCATTGAATTGCATTGCAAAATGCATTTTGTAGAGGTTTAAAAAGTAATTTCTGAAAACATTTGAATGACAAGAATGCACACATAGATTATAGGACTTCTTAACAGTCAATTCCAATATTAAAATGCAAAAAGTCAAAAATGGTGGATATAGCGTTTTGGAAAAGAGCTCTTCATATATACTTGTCTTATGATCAGCTGACTCTGCACTGGTTGGAATCAAGTTTGTGGTGGGTCCTTGTTAGACTGTGTTATCTCTTTCATTAGGTACAATAGATTAAATAGTGTAACAGCTATGTAATATGTTTTAATTAAAAAAAAAAATATATATATATGTTTTTTAGGGGCTTTTATGCCCTTATTTGACAGGACAGTCGAAGATGGTGACAGGAAGCGAATGGGACAGAGAGACAGGGGAGGATCAGGAAATGACCCCGGCCGGACTCGAACCGGGTTCCCCGTGGGTGGGCATGCAAGCCCAAATGTGGGGGGCTTAGCGCGCTGAGCCACAGTGCCCCCCTAATATGTTTTAATTTTGTACTTACACCGTGTATTCACTTTTACTTTTACTTTTGTCACTTCTGGTCCTGGCTACGCTAGCGCTTATTATGTCAATTAAGCTTTGCAAGTAGCAAGGTTTAACAGATACAAGGCAACACAAACTAAATGGTAACATGACCCCAACTCCACACACAGACATAATATACTCATTACACGCCTGAAAAATGTTTCAACTTCCAACACCTCTCCTTGAACATCCCCCCCAAGTCACATGAATGAAACGGTTCTGCTGCAGAGAATAGAGTAGAAGTGAAAGTAAAAGAAAGAAGAAGAAAGCCTGGGAACTGGGAAACTCCAACTCCCATTGTCATTGTGACATGTGTTCACTGCACACATCGAAATTGCATTTATGCCTCAACCGCGCAAGGGGGCAGACTCCAATGGCGCCCCAAGGGAGCAGTGTGGCATGACGGTACCATGCTCAGGGTACCTCAGTCATGGAGGAGGATGGGGGAGAGCACTGGTTAATTACTCCCCCCACCAACCTGGCGGGTCAGGAGTCGAACCGGCAGCCTTTGGGATGCAAGTCTGACGCCCTAACCACTTACCCATGACTGCCCAAAAAAAGTGTCCAAAGCACAATAGTCCAGGATGTATTGGTGTAGGACAGAAGACAGTGGCATTAGAATCGCTGATATCTTTGTTGATAAGATTTCCACAGCAAAATAACAACAACTCCTAACAGAACCAGTACCAGAATTACAATGACACTAAGTACAGCAGTACTTAGACAGTACGGACAGTTTGCTGGACCCTTGCAATTTCCTTGCCGAGAGAAGCCACGCACGTCAGACAACGCCTTTAAAAACACATCTTTGTGAACTTCACCAACCGAGTTTTGAAACTTACAACGGAACTTCAAGGGAAGACGCTGCTTGGAGACGGTCGGAATATAAAGAGTGTTGACGGCGAAGTACATCCCATCGTGCATCTTCTCAATCCGTACGTGGTTGCACATACCTGTATCTCTAAACAAAGGATTGCGGTCAATGAAGGTGCCGTTGACGAGCCAATAGGACAGCGTTTCGTTTACGATTTCCTCATCAATGCCGAGAGAGGCCACGCAGGTCAGAAAATCTACTCCCTCTGAGACATTCCTGACTGTGTCTTCTTGTGGAAAGACAAATTTCGGTCCTGTGAGATTAGCAGAAGACGTGCACGACGCACTGAAGAGCAGCAGGAGAGAGGACAAGACGATCACGCAGCGGAGTGCCATAGCTTTTGTCCAGAACCAAGCAAATGGGCAAAGTGAAAAAGATCTTTACCAATTAACTCTTTGAGGAAAAATGATTTTCTAACACTCTACAGGTCCCATAGAAGTATGTGTTAAAAAAAATCGTTGTCGTTATGACATCAAAATGTTGGCAAAATTCTAATCACATATTTGTGATGGTACTCGTTTAAGCAAATCCGCACGTCCGTGAGTTATTGCCGAGGCAGTGAAGGGCCAACTAAAGTGTCCTGACTGAAAAACCAAGAGTGGTAACTCTTGTGATGTGTGTCTGCTGAGGTTTGAGGAGTTGGTTTCAATTTTACACAATTAAAATCAGTCATCCTGACAAAAGCGTCATTGTTGAGAATTCTCCAACTTCTTACTTGCTGTTCCTGTTTTTTTTTGGGGGGGGGGGGGGGGGGGGGCTGCTATCAAACACCATCAAACCCTTCGACCTTCGGATGTTATTAAATAATTACAACATCTTGCACAATTTCTATTCCATATCTCATCTGAACACAAATGAGGTTCATAGAAAATAAGAGGGAAAAGTATGACATGTAGAATAGACAGATGAGAGGAGAAACATTAACAGACAAGTAACCACAAATGATAGGACGAGACTAGACACATGAGTCATGACTACAGTAGACACATGACTAGACCAGTGTTTCTCAAACTTTTTCAGACCGAGGCCCACTTTGTCCCCCCAAAAAATTATCGGGGACCACCTGTCATCTGAATTGGCAGTTGATGGATGCTAATTTGACACTGCTAATTTTTATGCAGATCACTTACTTTTTATTCACATTAAAAGTCTGTCTTATTGTGTTGAAAACATGAAAATGTTACAAATATAGCCTACTGCTAGCTTATCTTGGAAAAGTACAAATCCCCTCGCGGACCACCTGAGCTCTGTCGCGGACCACTAGTGGTCCCCGGACCACACTTTGAGAATCACTGGGCTAGACCGAGCATAGCAGTTTCGGTGACTTTTTTTCCCCCCCAAATGAAAAGCATCTTGACATCAAGTGTCTGACAATTAGTCCAGTGTGTATTGTGACATGAATTTCAAAATCTCCCGTTCTAGAGGACTACCTCCTAGAAAGGGCTAGAAAGGGGAAAAGGGGGCCCAACCGTGGCCTAACGGTAGTGCACTTGTCTACTATGCGGCCATCGGGTTCGATGCCTGGCTCGGATCCTTTGCCGGCCCTTCCCCCGTCTCTTTCTCCCCGCTCGCTTCCTGTCACCATCTTCACTATACTATCAAAAATAAAGTCAAAAAGACCACAAAAAAATCTTTAAAAGAAAGGGGCAAATTGTTTTATGATTCAGGTGGGTCGTCTGTTTTAGTTATTGCCATGCAGCAAATACTCACAGTAGGGGGAAAAAAGATAAGAGGTCAAAGAGGTTAATTTATCGGCTGCTCACAATATGTATCGCAGCAAATAATTAAAGAGAACAGAACATTTTAAATTGAAATGCCCTCTGATTAGTCTGTTCCATTGAAAAGTGATTGGGTACTTCTTGACTTTTTGTGTGTTCACACGTACAGCTTAAGTTAAGTGTATTAGTTGACACTGTAGGCTAAGACATGTTCTGTTGCTCTCACTGTGCAGACTTAATTATGAATTGCAATGCGCTGCAATTCTGCTGTGGCAAAGCTGATGTGTCTTTCTCAGAATGTTCCTCGTTACTCTTTTTATCGCTCTCCCCCCTAACCCCCCACACCCTATTTTAAATTGTATCTCCACTTCCTCTGCTACTTTCCCCTTTGATCCTTCCCTTTTCCAACTCTGCACTTCTTTTATCTTTTTTGCCTGGGTCCTTTTCCCCCTCAACTGCTCTCTCTCTCTCTCTCTTAACTTTTTCGTCTCCCTACAATTTCCCTGTCTTTCTCTGCCTCTCTCCTTCTTCTTTCTCGGCGCCCCCTCTTCTTCCTTCTCTCTCTCTCTCTTTCCTCATTCTCTCTCTCTCGCCCCATCTCTGCCCCTCAAGTAGGCTTTTCCTCTCTTCCCCCCTTTACTCTCTCTTGCCCTATCTTTCCTTCAACCCTACTTCCTCCACCCCCCCCCCTCTCTCTCTACCCTTCACTCCATCTATTGCCCTATCTGTCCCTCAACTCTGCTATCTCCATCCCCCTCTTCATCCCCCCTCATAAAGGTAAAGCTGCATTTATGATGTTCATGTCTAACCGTTCTCTCCCTTAATCTCTCCCTCCCTCTATCCATCCCTCCCTCTCTCTCTCTCCTCCCTCTCCCCCTCAGGGCTAGTGACTTGGTGATGAAGGTGGATGCTCTGCTGTCTTCGCAGCCGAAGGGCGAGGCCCGGATAGAGTACGGCTTTGCTGATGACCGATACAGGTAAGGCGGCGAGTACTATGATGTTCATTATGTGCTAGGTGTTTTTTTCTTTTTTACACTCACTTCACTTCAACTCATGTCAACACCACGCAGTCCTCTCTCCTCAGGTCTGATGCCTGATGCCATCACATGATGGCTGTTCTATAGGGCTGTAACGATATTGTATCGAACCAAGAAATCGTGATACACAGAGTCACGATACTGTATCGTGATACAAGAAGACCGTATCGTGATACGCCCTTTCAAAGTCCTGTTACTCTTCAGTCCAGAAAACAACCTTATGATTTGATGTGATGGTGTTTCCAAGCTTCAATGGAGATATTTTTCAGAAATCGTGGGGTGTATCGAACCGTAGGTCAAAAATCGTGAGTCGAACCGAATCGTGAGTTGAGTGTTTTTCTTTCACTTCATACATTTCATAAAAGTTAAATATTTTACCTGACATGTTTTGATGATATAGCTTCCGTCTTCATCAGAGGGTTACCCTCTCTAACCGCTTTACCAGGGGCGGGGAACCTTTTTCATTCGAGGGGCCACTTCAAATTCATATGAGTGCCGTAAAAGTCAAACCAGGATTTCCCTCTGCACTTTTGGCCTATATTGAAGGCAGCCACCTTTAAAACAGACCCCTCCTTCTCTAGGTCCCCTGAATATAATTTAATTGTATGAATATAACTTAATTATATTTTCTAAGTTTCCTTCACAAAATATGTCCTATTTCATGTGAAGCTGCATAACATTAAAACTTTATCAGGGGCTGGATAAAACGGCCTCAAGGGCCGGCGTACACGGTCCTCGAGACATAGGTTCCCCACCCCTGCACTATACCGTAGAAACATGTCAGGTAAAAGATAAAACTTTTACATATCTGAAGTAGAAGAAAGAACTAAGTTTAAGGTAAGGCTGCTGTAGACCCCTGATGGCTCCCAGGGACGAGATAGCAGAGCAGAGCACTAAGCCCGGATTAACACACAGGATAGATATGGCTGCAACCTTCAGGGCCCCCCACCTGCCAGGGGGCCCCCTACCACAGGATAGATATGGCTGCAGCCTTTAGGGCCCCCCACCCACACGAATGTGGGTGTTTTCTAGACAGCACAACAGAACAGAGCACTAAGCCCTGATCGTACAGCCCCACTCCAATGTCCCCACTTCACTTCAAATAATGAAGTCCGCAACACCAAGCTTCAGTTTCTCTCTTGAGAAAAAAAGGAGGAACATGCTGCACATTCTTCTCAAAAATGGAACATTGGTCTTTGGAATCTTGATTAACATTCAGATGTTCAGATATCTGTTTTTTTTTACTTTTTTTCCCCTCTGTGTGTGTCTGAAAGTTTTCAAAGTTTTAAATGTCACGTCACCGTATAACTCTGCAGTATAAGCAGAGATTCTTAAAGTATATAGAGATATGCCAATGTAACAGGTTGCTATGGGCACCTAACATGACCAGGTTTCCGGTCTCCCTAAAGGGGCGTGTCATAATACTCTTAGCATTGAATAGAACAGTCCTTAGGTCTGCCTAAAGGGGGATTCCCCCCCCTCCCCCTTGCAATTATAGAACCCGGAAACAATGGGCCAATGGAACCTCCCTCTCTCTCTACTCTCTCTGGTATAAGTCTCTTATCTCTGAACTGTAAGTTGTTTCACTCCCCCTGCTGCTCTCATTCCCTCTACTGCCCCCCTCCTCTAGTGCTGTGAAGCTGAGGCCCAAGGAGGCCGAGGTCTACTTTGACATCGTGGCTGTGGTCGACCCCGTCACCAGAGACGCCCAGAAGCTCGCCCCTCTGCTCTTGGTAAGGCCAACAGCAATTGTTCAACTTGGGGTTAGGCTTCACTCTTTTAAATACTTAGACTGAGAGGGTTCAACTCAGATTTTCAGGAAAGAGGCCGCACCTTTCATAACTTGTGTTTTTATTGCACGAACGGCATGGGCCAGACACACTGAAGAAGGCCCACACCGAAACGCGATTGTGCAATACAAATGCAAGTTATGCAAGTTATGCAGCCTACTTTTTGCAAAACAGCGCGAACAGCAATCCTACTCCTACTATTGTCAGGAAGGTGACAGTGCTGAAGAATTTTTGGGGTGACTTTTTAGAATTTTATTTTGTCGTACGTGTAGAATGTTTTCATAGAACGATCAAAGTCTCAGTTAAAAAATTTTGTGTCAATTGTTTCTTCTTCAGTGCTGATTCCAGTGATTTCATAGTGGTTTGGAGAGAGAGAGAGACACATAGATAATTTCCTTTGATGGTCATTGATCCTTAGGTGCTGTTTCCACGTAGCTGGATATTTTTATATGTGGATATTTTTTTCTCCTGGTTGCATTGGTTTTGCATTGGTTTTGGCCTTCCGTTTCCACGTAGCAGATATTTAAAATCCAGGTGTAAAAAGCAGGAGAAAAAAATATCCTGTTAAGGGGGCTGAAACGCATTTGTTACAATGGAGGATTTATTTTTATCCACATGTTGCGTTTACACCTAACTAGGAGAAAAAAGTACCCTGCTAAAAAAATATCCTGCTACGTGGAAACAGCACCTTATTAATGGCTAACTGCATCCCCTCACCTCACCTCACCTCTCCTCTCCTCCCCAGGTGTTGAAGCAGCTGGTCAATGTCAACCTGCGCGTCTTCATGAACTGTCAGGCTCGACTCTCTGACATGCCGCTCAAGAGGTGAGGCTGCAAATACGAATACAAATACTTTGTCCAGAATAGAAATGTGTCTTCAGTTTCACCATAGACATTTAAACATTGATTTTACAATACAGCATTTTGCATTTTGTAATAATAACATAATAACATAACAGACGTCATGAACGTCAACTGTTAGTGATTGGTCAGAGCTCATTTCAAACCAGAGCTGAGCTCTCTCCTCCCGCCCAAGTGCTCCAGGGCACTCAGGACCCAGACCTAAAATGAATTACGAAGTAATTAATGTGGTCTGGTAAAACCAGGCTAGTTATCAACCTTATTAGAACAAATGCCCCCCTGACCTCATCATTAGTCTGCCAATGCCCCCTTGACCTCATCATAAGCCTTCAAGCCCACGCCCCCCTTAGTATTAACAAACAAAATAGACTAATGCCCGTCGTTTGCAGTTGGTGAGGACATACTGATTTGCCTTGATTTCCACATGTGAAATTATCACTATATAAATGGTTAACAGAATTAGCATTCAGATTGGTGTGTATTTGTACATGCTGTGTGTGCAGGAGCACCTCAGCTGCTAATGAAATCACTGTCAGAAGTGACTATTTTCCAATTGGAAGTAAAAACCATTGAACCACAGTTGAAAGCCACTTTTCAACTCTAACTACTTTATAAGCTCTGTCAATCACAAAGTGCTCTTTATCTCACCACAACCACAGGAATACTGAAGCTGCCTCCTACACGCTACCTCCTACAGTCTTTTTGTGCTATTTTAAAAGCACTTCTACAGACAGGCAGTGGAAATGATCCTTGGCTATGAATGCTATGATGCTCTAGTTGACCTTTTCGGGGGTGTTTTAGCCTAAGATTTAGGTTTGCTTTTTCTTTACATGGTTTGATTGTGTAGTATGGTTTTGTAAAGAGGATTTTTTCTGATTGTTAAAGCGCTTTTAAAAATAAAAAATCTCTCTCTCTCTCTCTCCCCCCCGCTCCAGTTTCTACCGTTACGTGTTGGAGTCTCAGTTGAGTTTCGGGGCGGATAACAGCCTGTCTCAGGGCCCCCTGGCCAAGTTCCTGGACATGCCCCAGACGCCGCTCTTCACCCTCAACCTCAACACCCCCGAGAGCTGGATGGTGGAGTCCGTACGCACGCGCTACGACCTCGACAACATCTACCTGGAGGAGGTGAGCATGTGAACACTACATGGAACAGGGTTCCCACAGGTCATGGAATTTCTGGAATATCACGCTGTAATTCTAGAATGCAATAAGCCCAATAAAGTCTGGCGATGGCTCAGCGTCTGCTCTAGCGGTGAAGATAATCTTCATTTTTCATACTTTCAAAAACTTTTTAACCTAATTTCTTTTTACGGGAATGGTCATGGAAGTTTAGTTTTTTGAGTCTAGAAAGTCATGGAAAATCATGGAATTTTATATCTGAATTACAGTGGGGACCCTGATTGAAGCACACCTGCCCATAGTGCTAACCCATACCTACAGGGCTCTAAATTAGCACCAGCCAACTGGCCAAATGCTGGTGAAATTTCAGTTTGGCTGGTAGAAAAGACCAACTTATTAGCCATTTGACCCATTTACTTAGCTACAGAGCTACAGAAATTAACATCTTAAAGCCATTTTGACTGGCGATTTAAAAAAAAAGTGAATTTACGACCTGTCGATCTGACGGTCACTCGCTACGACCTCGATAACATCTACCTGGAGGAGGTGAGCACCTGCAGCACCACCCAGAGCTGGGGTGGGCTACAGGTTGCTATTGTCCCCTTGCCTCGCGCGCCATCCTACGTTCTTCCGCCAAGACACTTGGCTCCACACTACGTCTGGTACCTGTCCTCTGTGAATTTTTCAATATTGCATCTAGTCACAATTGTGAAATTTTTGACTTTTTTGACTTTTGCTCACCTCCTGCTGGAGAGCAATAGTAGTAATAATAACAGTAGTAACAATACTAATAACTACTAGTAACTAATAATAATAACTTATTAACAAGGAATGTTAATCTTGTGTGTGTGTGTGTGTGTGCCCCCCCTCCCCCTAGGTGGACAGTGTGGTGCCTGCGGAGTACGAGTTGGAGTACCTGCTGTTGGAGGGCCACTGTTTCGACGTCAGCACGGGCCAGCCCCCCCGCGGCCTGCAGTTCACCCTCGGCACCGACGCCAACCCCGTCATCAAGGACACCATCGTCATGGCCAACCTGCTGAGACGCCACCCTCCTCTCATACCCCTTACAGCCTGAACCGATAGACATACATTAGAGGGCCTGCAGTGTTTCCAATGCACAGACCAGAGCTATTCTATTACAATTTCATTTGTGCCATATTGATTATTTATTTATTTATTCACACATGTTTTGAGAGAGGGAGAGGGAGAGAGAGAAACATTTATTTATCTACGAGGCATGATTTATCCTTTTGGATGAAAACTCCTATACTCACATATACATATACTCACATATATTTCAACTGGTAGATGTTATTTGTGTACCTGAGTGCCCATGCCCATAGCCTACTACACTAACTGTATCTGCAGCAGTGATGTTTCCTCCTGGGCTGTGTGAATGTGCTTGTTCACCGCTCATGCTGTATTAAAAGTATTAAGACGCCATCAGACACCGCTAAGTCTTCACAAGAGGCTGCCGTCAGGTGCAGACGAGCTCCCTTGATGTAGCGGCTTAATGCAGCTTAATAGGTCTGTGTGTGTGTGTGTGCACACCCATATATGTGGTGGTTATAGGTGTATGTTTATGTAGATATACAGCGCCGCCAGTTAGTATTGGCACCCCTTAATTTTATTTACAAATTGTGCATTATATCCAGAAATAAATGGAAATATACACAACTTTTACCATCAGGATCTTTTAATTGAACATTATAAGATATTTGGAATTGCCAAGTATTTATTTCCAAGTGCATTTTGTAATTTCAAGCAAAAACATTTAAAAGGGCATGTCCAGGAATATTGGCACCCCTCCTTCAAGGGTTAATTGCACACTATTAGACAGCAATGGCAGCCTCTGAAGGTTTTGGTTTTCATCAATGACTGTGTTCTTTCATTTTTACAACCAATCCACTGTGCATTTGGTTGTGTTCTTTGGGTTTTTGTCTTTCTGGAGTGCACATGATGTT
Organism: Engraulis encrasicolus; assembly: GCF_034702125.1. NCBI lineage: Eukaryota > Metazoa > Chordata > Actinopteri > Clupeiformes > Engraulidae > Engraulis > Engraulis encrasicolus. The sequence goes on from NC_085872.1 coordinate 44,982,545, forward strand.
CAACTCAAACCAAGTGTTCTTGCCATGGTTACACATTTTACTGTAAATGATGATACCTGTCATGTCATGATGCCTTATATGATACCTGTGATACGGTCAAATCCTCCAATACCTGATGCAACAATGGGGTGACATAATATTATGGATCGGACACCATGCTTGCTTTTTGGTAGGGTGTCCTTTTCCTTAAAGACTTTCTTGCAGAGTATGCAAACATGCTGTTTGTGTGAGTCACTGAAAAACTGTGCTATTGCTTCATCTTACCTTAAAACATTCTTAAAAGGGCTGTGCTAGGCCTGTATTTTTTCATACAGCCGTCAGGTTTTCCCTGTTATGACTTTTATTAAGCAATGTGGTCTGCCTTGCTCTCCAACCAAAAAGCACTACTTTGTGTAGTGTTTAACACGGGGTGCTTATTGAAAAAAACTACCCAGAACAGTTCAAAGTTGACCGTCAGGTCTGTAGATGTTAGTCCCTGTGTTTTTTCATTATTTGCACTGACTTCCAAAGACTTTTATCATAATATCTTCCTCTACCCCCCACATCCAAGGATGTTCTTTACAGCTCCATGTTTGGCAGATTTCTGAATAACACAACACGGTGTTGAAAATGGTTTACCAAGGTCTTTTGAGATGACCTTTTATTATTTGGAGGTCTTGTTTTTCTAAAATAATAGTATTTGTGGTGTCCTCAAGCAGCTCCTCTGTCTTCAGATTGGTGAAAGACACACAAGATGTAACAGGTGGCTATTTAAACACAAATATCATAATTCCTTGCCTAATTCATGTTCTATGGGCAAAAGCAATTAGTCAAAGGTGATTCCCATTTGCGATTTACCATAATTGAGTCAAATTAGGTTTCCAAAATGGTATCCAGTAAAGGGTGCCAATACCAGTGATCCCGGGAACTTTACCATCTTCAATTATTTCCCTCTCATAGTTTAGTATTTAATGCTGTTGATATTTTTTATATTTAGTTTCAACCACAAGCTATCTATAGAAAAATCATGGTTGACCATATTATTTGTTTTCTGGAGATATGTCCCATAATGTACTTAAACTTCAAGGGTGCCAATAGTACCTGGCGGCACTGTATGTGTGTGTATGTGTGTTGTGTGTTGTGTGTTGTGTGTGTGTGTGTGTGTGTGTGTATGTGTGTGTGTCTGAGCCTTCGTGTGTGTGTAAGAGTGTGTACAGATTCTGTTCTTCTCTGTGCGTGCGTATGTGTGTGTATGTGTGTCTGAGCCATTGTGCGTGCGTGCGTGCGTCTGTGTGTGTACAGAGGTGTGTGTGTGTGAGTATCTGTATCTGTATCTGTGTAGTGATGCTGACTGTTGTCTACTCTCTCTCCTCTCTCTCAGGGCTATTTCCAGCTGAAGGCCAACCCGGGCGCCTGGGTCCTGAAACTCCGCAAGGGCCGATCAGAGGACATCTACAAAATATACAGGTATACAGAGAAGCTCTCTGTGTCCTTAGGCCCATTCATGTGCTTTGTGTGGCTGGGTGTCCTTGTTTTCGTTTCTCTGACTTTGATTGTGTTTAGGCATGTATGTGTGTTTTTTTCAGGGCTCTAAATTAACACCAGCCTGAGCCAACCGGCCAGATGCTGGTGAAATTCCAGTTTGACTGGCAGAAAAGGCCAGCTTACTAGCCACTTTGACCAATTTAGCCAGTATGTGTTTGATTAACATCTACTGGCCATTTTGGCTGGTGATGAAAAAAAGTTAATTTAGAGCCCTGGCTATTTATTTTTAAAGGTACACTGTGCAGGAAATGGTCAAAAAAGGTACGGCAACTATGCTGTTCATTGCCAGATTTGATCTTTACATGAAAGTTTACTAAATAATAAACAAATATATTCTAGTATGGTCCAAGTAGAGTCATTTTTGCAGCTAAAAATGGCTATTTTCTTAAATTCAAAATGGCAGACCATGGAGAAGATCCCCCTTTTCATGTATGAAAAGAACAAATAATCATAATGAAGACATAGAAGTTAATTGTGGTGGTAAGTATTCATGTAAAAGGTAACAATAGTGAATGGCTAGCATGAATTCTGGAAATAAGCAAAAAAAAATCTCACATATTTTCCCTTTAAACAAAATATACAGCTAGGTATGCAGCACACAGTGAAGTAGCTCTTTGTGTCCTTAGGCCCATTTGTGTGTGTGGCTGGGTGTCCTTGTTTTTGTTTCTCTGACTTTGATTGTGTTTAGGCATGTATGTGTGCTATTTCTATAAAATATACAGGTACACCATGCACACAGTGAAGTAGCTCTATGTGTCCTTAGGCCCATTCGTGTGCTTTGTGTGGCTGGGTGTCCTTGTTTTCGTTTCTCTGACTATTTTATCTGGTCCGCTGTTGTGTATACTTTGTTCTACTTTGTGTTTGCTCCTTTGTGTGCGTTTGTGCGCGTTTGAGTGTTTGGAAGTGTGTAGTGGAGGTACAGTCGTGTAAATAACTAAATAACTAACCGTCCCCTTTTCCCCTTCCCCTCCCCCTCTTGACAGCCATGATGGCACAGACTCCCCAGCGGACGCTGATGACCTCATCGTGGTCCTCAACAACTTCAAGAGCAAGATCATCAAGGTCAAGGTAAGACCGTTGAAGAGGTAGGAGGGGAGGGGAGGAGGGGAGAGGAGAGCAGAGGAGAGGATAGGAGGTGGAGAGGAGAGGAGAGGTGAGATCATCAAAGTCAAGGTGAGACTGGAGAGGAGAGGGGAGGGCAAAAGAGTAGAGAAGAGGAGAGATCATCAAAGTCAAGGTGAGACTGGAGAACAGGTACAGTTGCTACCTGGTGAGCACAGGAGAGTAGGATGGAGGAGAGGAGAGGAAAGAAGAGAGGAAAAGAGGGGAGTGCAGAGAAAAATAGAGGAGTGCAGAGGAGAGGAGATCAGGATGGAGGAATAAGGGAAGAGGAGAGGAGGCTTTTTTCTTTTTTTTCTCCCATATTTTCTCCCCATTCACTTATTCACACCAGCAAAAAGTGTATGCAAGAGAGCAGAATGGTTTGTCTTCCGGCAGTCCTGCGCTTTGGCTCTTTTATCTCTGGCTACTGCTGAAGCCCCATATTTTGGGTCGACACTGTACGTGTGGATGTTTGGGTAGACAGACAGACGGACAGAAGAACAGACGGACAGACATGATGTGCACACTGATAGCGCGTTCAGGCCGACTTAGAACCGTGCTGAAGCCCGTTCCCGCACCTAATCGTGAACCGGCCGTCGTGTTCACGCCACAGATATTTGCGTTCGCGAACCGGAAAGTTGGTTCGCAATGCGAGCCGCAGAATATTTGTTTTTTTCTCCGCGAACCGTGACGACAGCGTGGCCGTCAGCAGGTTCATCTGGGTAACACACAGTCACGTGCGGATAAAGTTCAGAGCCCGGTATGAACACGGGGGGTTCGCAGGTAAGCACTTTAGTGCCGAACGTAACTGGTGCGGGCAATGGCACAGGCTCCGTTCTGGTCGGCCTGAAAGCCCTATGAGAGGTTGGCAGATGGTGCCAGGATGCTGGAAGTTGGAACAGACAGGCAGACAGGCAGACAGACAGGCAGACAGACAGACAGACAGGCAGACAGACAGGCAGACAGACAGGCAGACAGACAGACAGGCAGACAGACAGACAGGCAGGCAGACAGGCAGACAGGCAGACAGGCAGACAGGCAGGCAGGCAGGCAGGCAGGCAGGCAGGCAGGCAGGCATTTGGTTTAACAAGGCAGGCAAACTGGTGGAGACCGGAAGGAGGAAGAGCAGTAGAACAGACTGAGAGAGGGAAGCAGGATAGACAGACGGGTACTAACAGAAGAATGCACGCAGACAGATGGATAGATGGTGGTAAATGGGCCGACTGAGCGCAAAGACAGACAGACAGACGGGTAGATAGACAGACAGATGCCGTAAGGCAGACAGACAGGTAAAGACAGTGGACAGGAGGCAGATAAATAGACAGGTAAAGAGAGTAAATGTAAGGCAGATAGACAGACATGTAAAAATAGAGAGTAGACAGGATAGGCTATGGAATAGATAGACGGCAAAAGACAGATGAGCAGCAAGGCCGACGAGAGAGAGAGAGAGAGAGAGAGAGAGAGAGAGAGAGAGAGAGAGAGAGAGAGAGAGAGAGAGAGAGAGAGAGAGAGAGAGAGAGAGAGAGAGAGAGAGAGAGAGAGAGAGAGAGAGAGAGAGAGAGAGAGAGAGAGAGAGAGAGAGAGAGAGAGAGAGGAGGAGGAGGAGGAAGGGAGAGAGAGAATTACTACACATTAAGACAATGCTGAGGAAGGAGAGAGAGAGAGAGAGAGAGAGAGAGAGAGAAGACAGGATAGAGTGCTACAGCAGACACGTCTTCCCACAACCCCCTTATTACACGTGACAGCCTGTCAGCTCTCGTGTGTGTGTGTGTGCGTGTGTGTGTAAGCAAGGAAGTGGAGCACAGAATGTGTGTGGTCTCCTTCTGTTTGGGAACTTTTGGATTTGGGAAGGTGTGTGTACGTGATTACTGCTGTATTTGTAAGTTCATAATCTGGATGCTAGTGTGGGTGAGAATGTAGGTGTGTGTCTCTGCAGGCTGTGTGCCTGTGTGTTTTTAAAAATAGTCTGGCCCTCATTTTGATGCCACTGTGCATCCAGGTGTGTGTGTGTGTGTGTGTGTGTGTGTGTGTGTGTGTGTGTGTGTGTGTGTGTGTGTGTGTGTGTGTGTGTGTGTGTGTGTGTGTGTGTGTGTGTGTGTGTGTGTGTGTGTGTGTGTGTGTGTGTGTGTGTGTGTGCGTGTGTGTGTGTGCGTGTGTGCGTGCGTGCGTGCGTGCGTGCGTGTGCGTGCGTGCGTGCGCTATCTCAGTAAGATCATCCCTGCTAGCTTTAACTTTCTTCTTCAAACTGCATGAGATAAGTACACCAGTCAAAGGAGAACCTTTTAAACCTTTATCTGGCACATATATACATGCACACACACACACACACACACAGCGCCTAGACGTTTGAGTAACCATAAGAAACTAAATGCTGTGTGTGTGTGTGTGTGTGTGTCTGTGTCTGCGTCCGTGTGTGTCTGCATCCTTATGTGTGCGTGTCTTCGTCTGTGTGTGTGTTTCTGCGTCTGTGTGTGTCTGTGTGTTCCTGCGTCCGTGTGCGTGTGTGTGCGCCCGTGTGTGTGTGCGCCCGTGTGTGTGTGTGTGCGTGCCCGTGTGTGTGTGTGTCTGCAGGTCCAGAAGAAGCCAGACAAGATGAATGAGGAGCTGTTGAGTGATGGCACCCAAGAGAACGACTCAGGCTTCTGGGAGTCTCTCACGCGGTACGCCACCCTCCTCCCTCCGGCAAAAACTAGTCTCTCTCTCTCTCTCTCTCTCTCTCTCTCTCTCTCTCTCTCTCTCTCTCTCTCTCTCTCTCTCTCTCTCTCTCTCTCGCTCTCTCCCCCTCCCTCCCTCTCGCTCTCTCGCTCGCTCTCTCTCTCTCGCTCTCTCCCCCTCCCTCCCTCTCTCTCTCTCTCTCTCTCTTACTCTGTGGTTCTCTGTTACTTTGTGTCGTCGTTTTACTCTTTCACCGTTATTCTCTCTGTAAATTTTGTCTCCGAAATGACCTAACCTAACCTGTATTTTGTTGTACCTCATCCTCCTCTAGTCAAAGTAGTATAAAAAAATCTGCGCCCGTCCAAAACTAGACTCTCTCTATCTTATATTCTATGACTCTGTGTAGTATTACAGTGAGGTTGAGTTGACACACTTATAATACTTTTTCCCCCATTTTTTTATCCATGGCAGAACTACACTCTAAGAAAAACAATTTCTCCTTTACTCAACTCTTTCTCTGTTACTCTCTCTGTAAATTTTGTCTCTTAAGTTACCTAACCTGACCTATATTTTATAGTACGTCACCCTCCTCCGCCCAAAACCCTCTCTCTATTTCTCTGTGGCTCTACTTTGTCTCGTTTTACTCTCTTCACCGTTATTCCCTCTGTAAATTTTGTCTCTGAAATGACCTAACCTAACCTGTATTTCATTGTACGTCATCCTCCTCTAGCCAAAGTAGTATAAAAAAATCCTTCTCTTGTATGTCTTAATCCAAGGCAGAACTATATTTCGACATGGTCGAAACGTTTCGGATTTCAAGTGTGTGGACCATTTAAAACTTGAATCAGCCTTTGACCTGTACCTGTACCTGTACCTTAACCTGGGGACGTACACAATCTTCCTTCTCAACTGCGCTACTTTCTCTCTCTGTTACTCTGTGTCACACTTTCCCGCTTTCCATTACTCTACCTGTTACTCTCTGCTAACAAACCGTATTTTATATAGCCGCGGAAAATATTGAGAGACCACTTCGAAATGTTCAGATAGGTATGGGTTTGAGTAAAACGCCCATTTTCATTTCATTCTATAAACTACCGACAATATTTCCTCCGAATTTCGAAAGAAAATATTGTCATTTAGATCATTTATTTGCCGAAAATCTCAAAATGGTCAAAATAGCACACAAGTTGTATGCAATGTTTCAAAATTTCAAAAAAGGCAAAGAAAACAATGTTTGTTTTACTCAAAGCCATACCTATGCATAACAAAATGGAGTGGTCTCTCAATATTTTCCATGGCTGTATAGTTCACATACTGGTCCATGCTCCTCTCTTGTGAGTCTGTGGCCCTGACATTGTTGTGGTGTTGAAAAGGTGCTTGCCTGTTCTAGAATGGGATGCCACACAGCTCCAGTGTAACATTCTATTCTTTTTCACTGTCAATGTCATTGCTGCCTGAGAACTAGACTTTAAAGAATTCATATGTAATGATTCCTTTTATACTTGCATGAGCTCAGTGCTAAGTTTGCAGACACATTCAGCCAATAAAAACTGAACTGAAACTTGTTACTGAAAAAAAAGAAAACCCCCAAATTTGATCCAACCAGCACAGAAACAGGTGCATTGCTCTATAATAGCTGTAGAGCAGTTATTCAGTGAAGTTGCTTGTGTTAAAAGGAAATTATTACTGATAAAGTACTCTTACTTAATTTGGCCACCTGTGTGTGTGACCCTTCTTGTGTGAATGTTTTTAGATGCGTCCAGCATCTCTATAACAGGGTCTGTCTGTCCGTCCGTCTGAAACGCTTTCATTCAATTGTTGTCCGTCTGAAACGCTTTCTTTAAATTGTTCCTTCCTGTGGCCACAAGGCGGCAGACTTGCCATTTTGGACCGGAGCGAATGCGTGCAAGCCACAGACCTGTATGCCTGTATACTAAACCGGATGCTAACGTTGGCGAAAAGTAGCCTAGCCACAGGCTAACTGACAAACGTGAGGCCAACAACTCAGCCGATCGTGATGTACGCCACAAATAGACCAATCGACCTCATATTTAGACACTACAATGTTGATTTCTGCCTTCGATTTTCATCAGTTAAGAAATCTAGCGTCGGATTAACACATTATTAAGGTAGTAAAGCGAGTTGCCGCCATGTTTGTTTTCCAGAATCACCCGGGTAGAGCACGTGCAGCATTCTGGGTAATTGAGTTTCACGTTATTAATGCACAAAATGCGTGTTTTAAAAAAAATGCAGTGAGTTTAAAAAATCAAACCAACTGCCATTTGGAAGGGCAATGGTGCTTTTCGTTGCGCTCAGAGAGAGTACAGGAGAGAACGCGTCTTTCGTAGTTGCTTTGCAGTCGTGTGCATTTGATAAACTCTGGCACGGAAGTTCACTGCTTTGATGCCTTTGACGGTGAAGCTGGTATTGAAAAAAAGTCTATAATTCACCGAAAGGGTCAACCCATAAGCGCACGATTCACCCAAACGGTTTTATTTATTTATTATTTGTCGATGTTTAGATTCTTTCCCACATGCACATAATGCTGAAATGGCGTGCTACTAAAGGTTGTTAGGCCTAATAAATGTCTGGTAATTTGTAATGTAGCCTACTTCATCTAGGCTATGTGAAATTTCAAATCATAGCCCATGGTTCTTTTCCAAATCCAAGAATGATAAGCTTATTATACCCTAAACTGCAAAAAATAAAGCCATGTCTCGCCATTTTGCTGCCTTGCTGCCTGCCACAATATTTGGAGTGTCCATGATGACCAATAAACAAAAAGTACATCCTCGGGGGACGTTGACAGGCTAGGAGGAGGCCAGGGGGGCGTTTGGGGGGGAAAAAGGCATAGTTGGAACTGGCATAGAGAGACGCATCTGTTGTCCGCCTGTCGGCCTTGTTAATTCAAACTTTTGTATGTTCCACAGCGGTTTCACCGGTGGCAGTAAGACGGAGGAGACTAAGCAGGAGAAGGATGATGTCATCAACATCTTCTCACTGGCCTCAGGACATCTCTACGAGCGCTTCCTCAGGTGAATACAAGCACACACACACACACAGACACTCACTCACTCACTCACTCACTCACTCACTCACTCACTCACTCACTCACTCACTCACTCACTCACTCACTCACTCACACACTCACTCACTCACACACTCACACACTCACACACTCACACACTCACTCACACACACACACACACACACACACACACACACACACACACACACTCACTCACTCACTCACTCACTCACTCACTCACTTACACACACGAACACCTACACACACACACACACACACACACGAACACCTACACACACACACACACACACCTAGTTACACACACACACACACAGTGATATATGCCCGGCTATGTGTGGGTGGCGCAGGAGTGCTAAGCGCACCTTTTAGACTGATTAAAACAAAACTGGGTACACCTGAGCGACACCTGAAGATATCATTGATCCAGCAGTCACAGCCCCGAAGGCTGAAACCTGAAAGCATCGACAGAAGCAGGGAGATAGAGAAGGTTAACCGTAATTTTGGGCAAAAATGCCAGTCCTTTAGGCACCCGTGGTATTTTAGTCAGAGGAGAGAGGAGAGAGAGAACGAGTTGGTCTTGGTTTGTACCCTGACCTCAGCGACATGGTGGCATTCTACGACATTTCATTGCAGTGCTCAAGAGTTCGTCTCAGGCCTGGGGCAGGCAGGCTCTGTTTTTGGGGTCCCCAGTCCCCCTGAGCCCCAGAGAGAGAGCGAGAGAGAGAGAGAGAGAGAGAGAAGGGTGGAGGGAGGGCTTTTTTAGTTAGTGGAGTTTGATCTTTGAAGAGAGAGAGAGAGAGAGAGAGAGAGAGAAGGGTGGAGGGAGGGCTTTTTTAGTTAGTGGAGTTTGATCTTTGAAGAGAGAGAGAGAGAGAGAGAGAGAGACACTGAGAGAGAGAGACAAAGAGAGAGGCGAAAAGAGAGGGAAGAAGAAAAAGGCACAGAGAGAGAGACAAAGAGAAAGTGAGACGAAGAGAAAGGGAAAGAGAGAGAGTAGAGGGAGGGGTTTTTTTTTTAGTTAGTGGAGTGTGAGTTTGTCTCAGGCCTGGGGCATGCAGGCTCTGTTTTTGGGGTCCCCAGGCCCCCTGAGCCCCCGAGAGAGAGAGAGAGAGAGAGAGAGAGAGAGAGAGAGAGAGAGAGAGAGAGAGAGAGAGAGAGAGGAGAGAGAGAGAGAGAGAGAGAGAGAGAAAGTTTTTAGTTAGTGGAGTGTGCTTTTTTTGGGGGGGGGGGGAGAAAGACAGACGGAGAGAAAGAGAGAGAGAGAGAGAGGGAGATAGACAGAGAGACGGAGAGAAAGAGAGACGAAGAGAGATGAAGAGAGACACGGAGAGAAAGAGACAAAAAGAGAGACGGAGAGAAAGGGAAAGAGAGAGAGAGAGATGTAGAGGGAGGGTTTTTTTTTTTAGTTAGTGGAGTGTGATCTTTGGAAGTGCCTTTTTCTATCAGCGTCCAATACCATTCTTGCTGATTGCGTTCAATTGGTTTGAAGGTCAGAGAGCTGGCAAGGATCCAATTGTGTGTGATGAATGTGGAGATGGTGTGAGAGAGAGAGAGAGTCTGAGAGACTGTGTGAGAGTGAGTCTTAGAGACTGTGAGGGAGTGGGAGGGAGGGAGAGAGAGAGAGAGAGAGAGGGTCCCGTTTTAAATCCATCAGAGCTGACGTGTTCCCATCTGTCTCTGTCTGGCATCTGCAGGATCATGATGCTGTCGGTCCTGAAGAACACAAAGACTCCCGTCAAGTTCTGGTTCCTCAAGAACTACCTCTCCCCAACCTTCAAGGCAAGTAACAGCTAAAGTTCTGGTTCCTCAAGAACTACCTCTCCCCAACAGACTTGTACGAAATTCCGAATTGAATGAATAGAAATAATATAGAATATAGAATAATATGAACACTAGGTGGTGATGTTATATGTACTCTCAATGGGTGGTGTAGATTAAATTCAAAGACATTCAAGGTACTGACACCACCTAGTGTTCGTATTATGGCATTACTTTGAATTTCAATTCATTCAAATCGGAATTTCGTACAAGCCTGCTCCCCAACCTTCAGGGCAAGTAACAGCTAACGTTATGGTTCCTCAATAACTACCTCTCCCCAACCTTCAGGGCAAGTAGCAGCTGCTCTGGCATTACGTAGCAGCTGCTTGTGTTTTATCGGTTAACACTAGAGAATAAATATTTTTTAAAGCGTTATTAACACTTTATAAATCATTTATTAGCACATATTAAATAATGAGCTAGTTATTACGTTTTCATGTACAATAGGACCAACTGACTCTTGCTTGCTTGCATGGTAATAAAATAACAAAAAAGTAATTTGAGTGTTCCGGGCATCTCTGGCCTAGTCTGGACCAGCTTGTTTTCTATTCTCTACTGTCCTGGGGTGCCTTTCTAGAAAGCGTATTTGTTAGCTAATTAGCAACTTTGGTAGTCGTCAATGGGAAATTGCATGGGAAACAACAAATTAGCTAACATAGTTCGCAACATGGTTTCATTTGGGCTTACATTGCCCACGGGGACCCCGGTGCGAATCCGGCCGGGGTCATTTCTCGACCCTGCCCCATCTCTCTCCCCCAGTCATTTCCTGTCTACTCTCACACTGTCCTATAATAATAAATGTTAAAAAGCCCCAAAAAATACTTAAAGAAAAAAAAGAAATCATTGTCTCCTACTGTATACTATATCCTTCTCTTATCAATTGCCTTTTCACTGTTGTATCAGTCAGCTCTTCTGAACAAAGCACAATATGACAACTGAGGCTTATGCTTGCACTACTTTTTCTGGATGGAATACTTAACCGACACCACAAAGGAAAACAGAATAGTGTCTCTTCATTAACTTGGTCATATGCATCATCAAGTGATTCTGTCTGCAATTGCTAACCTTCCCTGTCAGCAATTAGCCTGATGATGATGAATGCTACGCTGCTCGTAAAATAAGACTGAGTGAGCATTTCAGGGCTGTGGCAATGAGAAGGAAATTAATAAGTCATCTTCCTTGTAACGTGCCCACACAGCTGTCTAAACTCTCCGGCAATGTTTTGTAAACGATGAATCAGTCATGCAGACAGTTTCTTTGTATTTTCTTTCTTTGATTTTCTTTATTAGTTTTTGTTTCTTTGTTTTTCTTTCTTTCTTTCTCTCTTCCTTCTTGTCCATCTTTCTCCGTCTCTTTCTTCTCATCCTCCTCCAAACCCATCTTCTCCCTCCCTCTCCATCCACACCTTCTCTTTCCATCTCCATCTCTCTCTCCCCATCATGGGTTTATCCCCTACATCAGCGGTTCCCAAACTTTTCCCCCTGCGCACCCCCTTGTACATTTCAGTGTGGTTTGCGCACCCCTTAAGCGAATATTTTGATGTGCTGATGGCCACGCAAGTATGATTCACTGAGCATTCACTTCACATTATGGACAGTTGTTTTGGGGAAACCTCTTTTCCAATAAAAACTCACATATCCACCATTGCTCTATTTAGCTTACGCACCCCCTTATGGCAGGCCGCGCACCCCCAGGGGGGCACGCACCACAGTTTGGGAAACCCTGCCCTGCCCTACATGGCTGGGTGTGGCTTCTTCTCTCCTCACTATTTTTCTCCTCCTCTAAGAGTATGGTTTCCAGTATGAACTTCTCCACCTCTTCTCCTCCCCTGCCCCTCTTTACTCCTCCCTTCTCCCCCTCTTCTCAACTCTCCTCTCTAACCATCTCTCTCTCCCTCTCTCCTTTAGGAGTTCATTCCTTACATGGCTGAGGAGTATGGTTTCCAGTACAAGTTGATCCCCATTTTCTCCTCCCTTCCTCCCCCTCTTCTCCTTCTTCTCCTCCTCTTCTCGCTTCTCTCTCTCTCTCTAACCATCTCTCTCTCCCTCTCTCCATCAGGAGTTCATTCCCTACATGGCTGAGGAGTTTGGTTTCCAGTATGAGTTGATCATCCTTTCCCTTTCCTCCTCCATCCACCTCTCCTTCTCCCCCTCTTCTCCTTTTCTCCTCCATCCACCTCTCTCTAACCATCTCTCTCTCTCCCTCTCTCCTATAGGAGTTCATCCCCTACATGGCAGAGGAGTACGGCTTCCAGTACGAGTTGATCCAGTACAAGTGGCCGCGCTGGCTGCACCAGCAGACGGAGAAGCAGCGCATCATCTGGGGCTACAAGATCCTCTTCCTGGACGTCCTCTTCCCCCTCGCCGTCGACAAGATCCTCTTCGTCGACGCCGACCAGGTAAAGGGCTGTACACACACGTCGCTGCCAGTTACTCGCTCAGCGCATGAACTCAATAGAATGTCAATGTGTTCCAGCGAGACTAGCAGGCGAGTAGGCGAGTACTGTACAAGCGATGCGATGTGGGCGGATCCCGAGTTCAAAATATTTTATCTTCGAGCGACGCGAGTAACCAATTGGAATGCAGAGTTCGGTACTTCTCGCCTGTTCATTGGCAGTTTAAAGCCGCGGGAACTTTCAGCGAACGTTCCATGATAGAGTGGTGAGTAGGCGAGCAAGCAAGCGAGAAGCTAGTAAATAGCAGCGATGTGTGTGTGTACGGCCCTGGGACTTGGTACAGATGTACACTACACACCTGTCAGAGTAGTACTTCTTGGATGCACCCACAGATACAAACAGTAGATTCCATGTTCAGACTTTTTGGTGTGGCCCAACACTGGGCGCCACCGTCTAGGGCTGCTATCCTTTCTTTTTCCTCGACGCCGACCAGATCCGCTTCGTCGATGCCGACCAGGTAACACTTGTCACAGATGTACAAGCACACCTGTCGGCGCAGTGCTACCAGGGGCAGTCCTTAGGACAGGCCATCCAAACAATTGCAAAGGGGCACTATCGCAAAACTCCACCCACTGAGGAAATGGCAAAAATTGCTTGTTAGTGCTTTTTCTTTTTTTTACATTTCCTTTTTCGGTCTGCAAAATCTCAATTAAGAGTAGACAAAAGCACACTCTTGATTCCTAAACTCTTAATTTATACCACCATGTCAGCAAGCAGATGCGTTTTATCCCTCAAGGCATTGTGAGTGCGTAATTTGAAGGCACATTTTTTTGTACACTAAGCTGTAATGAGGGTGCCAGTAGCAGTCTGCTTACTCAGGCAGATCAGTACAGTATAAGGTGCGATGTCTATTTGCTTTGGTCTACTGCCATCTGGTGGAGAGGTAGGGTGTGGGAAGACTTGTTTGGCTATTTGCAGTCTTCAACTTCCTCTTCTGGTGTGTGTTATAGTCGGGGTTTTTTGTTTGTATGTTTTTTTGTTGTTGCTGTGATTAATAACCATGAGCTGCTACGGGTAGGCCTATTTTTCCTCATGACTGACAGTTTCCCTCTTCTGGTGTTGTGTGCTATTGCTGTGATGAGGATCAATGATGAACTACAGTAAATCAATTCATGACTGACATATGAAAGAACACTATGAATCAAAAACAAAATTGAGATACCCTACTGACTTTTTAAAGCGCTTTCTATGTTTTTTCTTGAAATAAAATTACTAAATGACATGTGAAGGGTATTGCTGGAAGCTTCCTGTGACTGTGTGTAACTCCTCTGCTGTCCTCAGATCGTACGTACGGACCTGAAGGAGCTGCGCGACTTTGACCTGGAGGGGGCGCCGTACGGCTACACGCCGTTCTGCGACAGCCGGCGCGAGATGGACGGGTACCGATTCTGGAAATCCGGATACTGGGCCAGCCACCTGGCAGGACGCAAGTACCACATCAGGTGAGGAGGCTGGAACTATAACTAGTACTAGGGGTAGCCCTGGCCTAGTAGTGGATAGGGAGTTGGTCTTTCAATCTGGGTGTTGCAGGTTCAAATCCTACCTTACCTATCGCTACACCTGCATCCACAGCTGAAGTGCCCTTGAGTAAGGCAACTAGCCCCACATTGCTCCAGGGACTGTAACCAATACCCTGAAAATAGTAAATGTAAGATGCTATGAATAAAAGCATCAGCTAAATTAAATGTAATGTAATGTACCACATCAGCTGAGGAGGCAAGAACTATAGCTAGTACCACATCAGGTGAGGAGGCAGGAACTATAACTAGTACCACATCAGGTGAGGAGGTAGGAACTATAACTAGTACCACATCAGCTGAGGAGGCAAGAACTATAGCTAGTACCACATCAGATGAGGAGCCGGAACTATAAACTTTCAACTTTTCAACTTTATTGTCCCCAGAAGGGGCGATTAGGTGTGCAGCAAGTCATAAGCATATATATAACTAGTACCACATCAGGTGAGGAGGTAGGAACTATAACTAGTACCACATCAGCTGAGGAGGCAAGAACTATAGCTAGTACCACATCAGATGAGGAGCCGGAACTATAACTAGTACTAGGGCTGCACAATTAATCGAAAATAATCAAAAATCGTGATTTTTCAACATAGTGATTTCAATCGTGATTTAATCGTGGCAATAGTGACCTGCCTTCGAGCATTCTTGAATCCAGAATATACTGACAGGCTGGTGTTCCTGCCCAGAAATCTGTCCGTCTAAGTTTCATGCTATTGCCTTTTACATAGTTATTACAATTCAGTTTTATTTTGTTCGTCTCATATATAATTAATTCTTGGTTATATTTCATTTCTTTATAATTTTAAATAAAATTCTGCAAAAAATTGATGATCGTGTTTAATAATCGTGATGCCGATTTTGACCCAAATAATCGTGATAATTATTTTTTTTCCATAATCGTGCAGCCCTAACTAGTACCACATCAGGTGAGGGGGACAGATGCATGGGCTTATAGTAATAGTAATAATAGTAAGACGAAGTAGTACCGTGGGAGAGTGGGGGGGCTTTTGTGTTGTGCGTGCGTGTCTTGGCATTTCAATTTAATGTGTTCATTAATATGGTGTCCGTGGCATTTTGGAGACTGCATTGTGTGACCTGTGGTTAGGTCTGCATTATGGAGAGCTATTACACTGGCTTTGTGTGTGTGTGTATTTGTCTGTGCCTGTCTGCATGTACGTGTATCTACCACCAGTTCATCCATTGCAGCACAGGGATTGTGTGTACCTGTGCCTTGAGTGCTCTGTGCTTTGTACAAGTAGCGACGTCCTACACACCTCTGTGTCATTGTGTATGTAAAACTTTGAGCCCCAGCATTTTGCAGTGCAGTTTTTGTTCAGTTGTGTGTGGGCTGTAGGGCGAGGAGGTATTGGGTTGACATTTACACCACCACCACTCCTGTGGGCATGGGAAATAAATGGCCTCCCTTTACTCAGATAACCCTCCTTCCTCAGGGACGGGAGAAGGGTTTTCCTTTTTTTTGGACTCTACCTTTTTTTCCCTTAATTTTTTTGTACCCTATCCTAATAGGAGAGAAAAAAATCACTTAACTGTGTGAATACCTTTACGGCAGCCAAAGGCATGACTAGACTTATTTCTGTTGGCCTTTGAGGTGCTACTTGGTGTTATACAGACAGGTAATTAGACCGTGAAGGCAAGGCAAGGCAAGGCCGGTTTGTTTATACAATACAGCCCATTTCATACACATTCAAGGCAACTCGATGTGCTTCACAATTAAAATATATTCCCCACAAACAGATACACTTAATTGTTCCATTTTTTGTTTTTATCATTAATAATACCTAGTTAATTGCAAAATCAGTAATAAAAATAAAAGCAATGAATTATTATATTATGTCGTTGCTTAACAAACATTGAGTAATGCCATTACCACAACATGGAATTCTGTATAATAAGTAATCTATGCTTTATTATCGCTGCATGGAAGGTGCCTTCTTTTATAACATGTTTATTACAATGCTACTACACATTTATATATGGTCTATTACACAACCTAATGACAATTTCATCAACATTGTCTCTCTGCATTATCTCCATCTCTCTGCCCCCCTGCCTTTTCCCTAACAGTGCCCTGTATGTGGTGGACCTGAAGAAGTTCCGTAAGATCGCCGCGGGCGACCGCCTGAGGGGCCAGTACCAGGGGCTCAGCCAGGACCCCAACAGCCTGTCCAACCTCGACCAGGTACCTGCACCTGCACCTGCACCGAAACAATTGCTAGGAATGTACTTTTGTGTGTTCAGAAATTCTGACAACACAGTCAGACAAAACAAAAGGGCAGGGAGGCATGACAGAAAAATAAATAACAGGGAATGACAACATACAGAAAAAAAACATTGAAAAGTGTGTTGGTTGTCTTCCTGAAATTGTATACCAGAGCAGCAGAGATCGCTTGTGTTTATATCTGAAATACAATGCAATTCGTATGAATGCTTTTTATGTGGCTTAATACATCGCCAATTGGTGAGTGTTTGTGAAGAGATGTGTGGCAGTGTGCATTGTTCTGATGCGAGTTTTCTCTCTCTCTCTCTCTCTCTCTCTCTTTCTCTCTCGACTGTGATTGGCTAGGACCTGCCCAATAATATGATCCACCAGGTGCCCATTAAGTCCCTCCCCCAGGAGTGGCTGTGGTGTGAGACCTGGTGTGACGACTCCACCAAGAAGAAGGCCAAGACTATTGATCTGGTGGGTGGAAAGAAAAGTGTTCTGTTCTCTCCTC
>NC_085872.1:45004401-45064401 GCF_034702125.1 Engraulis encrasicolus
ATTCTATGATTGTAAAGTGAGTTATGGAATATCAATATTTTGTAATAAAACACCTACCAAACACACCTTGTGCAACTCTGTCATGTCTTAATTTGTGCAAACAAGGATGAACAAAAAAGATGGTGGGGACATTTTGAAAAAGTATTTACCCTAGACCAGGGGTCCCCAAACTTTTTTCACTGGGGGCCACATTATCGTTCCTGACTGTGATCAGGGGCCGGGATCAATCATGTGGCCGGTATACTAGGCCACTGCCTGTTATAGTCATAATTTCTAGCACAAAATAGTACATCATTACAAGTGATTTGCAGAAGGAGTGAGTACTTCACATGTTGAAATACCACAGGTTTTTGGTATTGCTTTTAATTTCTAATAACCATGTAAAAATAGCAAGGAAAGGTTAGAAAAATATGGTGATTGACAGTTTATGAGTGATACAATACTAATGGTAGGCCTGTTTACAGTGAGAATTCTATTTACTCTCAATGGCTACAGTACAGGGTTGGCTATACATATCTAAAATGTTCACAAAATGCCTTAAATCTGTAGGAGTCTCTCTTCTAAAATGAGACTGCACATGACAGAATAAAATGTTGCCTTATGTCCAATATAGGTGATTATCTATGATGATACTGTGCTTGATTTTTATACTTTCATTCCTCAACCTTTGGTTACATTAAGTGTAATATCTCAACAGCTACTCTTGTCAGATGGTCATCATACATCATTGAAAAACTGAGACTCCAAGCGTTAAGAAAAGGTATGGTGGCCTTTCCATATTTTCAAGTCAAGTCAAGTAGGTTTTATTGTTAATTTCTTTACATGTACTGGTCATACAAAGAATTTGAAACTACATTTCTTGCTTTCCCATGCAGACAGACTAATCTAGGTAAGGACATAGACAGTATAGACATAGACAGTACTTATACATGGACATAAGACAGTATGGACATAGACAGTGCTCATACAGACATTTAAAGTGCAAGACTGGACAACAGAAGACTTGTAGAGAACATACATTAACACATTGAATACCGGCGGTGCTCACGGAATTATGTCGTAGAATACCAGCGTTCTAAGCCCTTTTTTGACGTTTTTTGTAGACTCACAGCGTATTATGTGATAGGGCCACTGAAACATGTTGTGGCTTGTTTGCAAGTGGAGACTCTGCCCTCTTAGTAGGTGAAAACCGTGTGTCTCTACGACCTTTTATTGCCGAGCAAACCCAAGCTAACCCGAAGCGGGTATCCATGGAATTCAGCTACAATCGGAGATATTGAGGTTTCTGTGAAGGGTGCGCTGCTTCAGAATGTCACGATTTTGAAAGGGGACAAGTTGGTTTTAATCACAATTTGGTGCAAGGTTAGCTCTGACACGCATCTTGCTGCTCGTCAAGACACACCTCCTGCTCTGTCCCACTACGAATGCCCTTCACGCGGACTGAACACAAACTCTTTGCACACACGCAGAAGGTGAGACATTTGCTAGGTCCCGATGACTCCTGAAAGTAACAGCCCAACCTTGACAACAAATCCCAATGATATGATGCTTAGATGTAGCCCATCCGATCCATATGATATGTAGCCATCTATGCTAGCTTCTGGCTTTTCACATACAGGAAGACACAGAAAGTTCAACATGGGGGCGAATAATCAAATAAACAATTCTTATCTGGTTGGCGATCAAACTTCCATATCGGGTGCCATTTGGATCCAAGGATCATCTGGTAAAGGTCTAGGTAGCAAGTCCAGAAAGTTCAAGATACTCCAGGCACGATATACAATGGTCTCTGTGTTTACCTATTGCGTGAAGTCAGACACTACACACGCTACAGCGTGGGCACCGACCGTACTAGGGAAACAACAACATAGCACGATTCACGAATACGGCAGCATCCCAGATAGCTACCATAGCCCTTCCTGTAGCTACCATACCACAAGGTGAAGGGGTACAGAGAGAGTAAAAGAGCATCAATGCAGGATCATTTAGCGATGAAATGAAATGCAGAGTCGTAGGATCAATGCAGGCAGCGCGATCATTAGAAGCCTATTACAGATAGTCTACGGTAGGCGACATGGGTTGGCATCCAGACATCTTGGTAAGATAAATTAAAATGTCCAAATCATAACACAAACTTTTGACCGCAAATTTTGTCATTTATGTCCATCACAGAGCTCCCAAAATCACATATATTGTCCATTGAAGGGTGTAGATTCGAAATATGACATTTAAACGCAAAAACGTATTTTTACGTTTTGGTATACAACGCATGGGCGTGAAAAACGTATTATTAAGTTGTCGGTACTCAATGTGTTAAGAGAAGGTATTTGTTGTGCTTTCCTAAAAGTCCTTTTATAGCGTTCTGACATAGTAATAGTAGCATTGTGAAGAAAAATAAATATTAAAATAGGTCTATCAAGTACACCAGCAGCTGTGTGTGTGTGTGTGTGTGTGTTTAGTGCAGGTAGAAGGTGCGGTGTGCGTCTGTGTGTGTGTGTGTGTGTGTGTGTGTGTGTGTGTGTGTGTGTGTGTGTGTGTGTGTGTGTGTGTGTGTGTGAGAGAGTTGTGTGTCAGTGTGTGTATGTTTGGGTTTAGTGCAGAAAGTGCAGTGTGTGTGCATGTGCATGTTTTGAGTTAGTGCAGGTTGAAAGTTCAGTCACAAATATAGTAGTGCAGGTGGAATGTTCAGTCGCAGATATGGTGGTGGTGGGGGGGGGGGTTGTCAGTGGCCTGGCTGGCTAGAGGCTGACAGTGGAGGGAGAGTGGGTTGAGTGTTCAGTATCTTGATTGCTTGGTGTATTGAGCTGCTTGCAAGCCTGGTGGTACGGGAACGGAGGCGCCTGTACCTCTTTCCAGAGGGCAGGAGGCTGAACAGTTTGTGTGCAGGGTGGCTTGTGTCTTTGATGATCATCAGTGCTTTCCGGGTGAGGCGTGTGGTGTAAATGTCCTGCAGGGAGGGGAGTGGTAATCCAATGATCTTCTTCGCTGTGTTCACAACACGCTGGAGTGTCTTCCTGTTTTTCTCCGTGCAGCTTCCTCCCCACACTGTGATGCAGCTGGACACGACGCTCTCTATGGTTCCTCTGTAGAGTGTTGTCATGATGGAGGGTGTAGCACTTGCCTTCTTTAGTTTGCGCAAGAAGTAGAAACGCTGATGGGCCTTCTTCGCCAGTGATGTAGTGTTGGTGGTCCAAGAGAGGTCGTTAGCTCACAGAGTATCTGTTTTAAAGGTGGCTGCCTCCAATATGGGCCTACAGTGCAAGGGGAAATACTGGTTTGTTTTCATAATGCGGCCCTTGGAGGACTTTAGTGGCCCTTAGAGGAATTTGAAGGGGCTCCTTGAATGAAAAAGGTTCCCTACCCCTGCTTTAAAGGACAAGTGAATATTTTGTATATGTGTAGAAATGCCCAGCAATAAGGAAGTGAATGTCAAATTTCTCTACCAATAATGTAATAACATTCTGCTACAATAGGATTGCAGTTAACAACCAAAACGTGATGATTCAGGAGGAAATTCCTCATCAAATATCAAAATTTTCATTGTCAATTGTCTAATAGAACCATATATGCGTTTGGTCCGAAAAAGTACTCTGATTGATTATTGTTGTGACGTTTGTGAACGAATCAATTCTTTTGAACGGCTCCCAGAAGTGAAGGAGGGGAATCTAATCACAGCTGGCCTGGGAGAGCTTGCCTGGCTCTTGCCCGACCTGTAGTTCCGCACAGCTTCGTGAGCTCCACTACTAGGTCTGGGAGCGTGAAGCAGGATTCCATTTCTCCAGTCAAAAAAATAATCGCAGCATTTATTGCTTCAATATCAGCAAATTCCTTCGAAAACGTTTTCTGTTGATCTCTAAAGCGTTAATATAGTCTATTATATGTCCTGTGACTCCTCAATGCGAGCAGCCATTGATATTGATGCAATAAATGCTCGGCATTATTTTTTGCGTCCAGAAATTGAATTCTGCCACATGCTCCCAGACCGATGTGTGTGTTTGGAGTGCCACCAGGGGGCTCCAGAGCACACACACAGAGGTCTGGCAAGAACCAGGCTATGGGAGAGCCACTCTACCGTTTTTTTTTTTTTTGCTCTCCTCTGGAGTTACGTATATGTAATGTAGTGTTGAATTCCATCTGGTGGACAGATCACAGTATCTCACCTCTGGCTTCAACTTGCACTTTTTACTTCTGCAGTTTACAATTACCGGTAATTTCATCTGGAACATCATTTAATGATGGCAATTTTTTGTTATTAATCCATCTTTTAGTTCATGTGCTTCAGACTTCGTAGTATGTCTATGTGACGTGGCATTCTGACATTGTTACACGTTCTCTCTCTCTCTCTCTCTCTCCCTCTCCTCTCACCAGCTACTGAGTGGCTTTGTTGGCATGCCTTTGTGTATTAGTGCAGCCAAAGCTAACAAAGCACCAACAAA
Organism: Engraulis encrasicolus; assembly: GCF_034702125.1. Lineage (NCBI taxonomy): Eukaryota > Metazoa > Chordata > Actinopteri > Clupeiformes > Engraulidae > Engraulis > Engraulis encrasicolus. The sequence goes on from NC_085872.1 coordinate 45,008,838, forward strand.
ATATTGCTAATGCACTCTCTCAATACGTATGTATGTGTTCTCAACATCAAAAACCCTTGTTTTGTTTCTTACGGTAAGTGTGAGTAAAAAATGCCCCTCAGTGTCCGTGTATGTGAATGTGTGGATGTGCATGCGCACCTGCATGCGTGTGTGTCCATTTGTGTTTGTGTATACTTAACGTGAGTGACTAAATGCCTTGTGTGTGTGTGCGTGCGTGCGTGCGTGCGTGCGTGCGTGCGTGTGTGTAAAAAACATTGGTAGTTTTAGCTGACGTTTCTGATGATGTGTTCACACATGCAACTTGCTGTTGTGGTGGGCCGGGGGGCTTTCAGATGACTTTGTCCAGTGGTAAACGCTGCCAGCAACGTGCACATAAACTCACACAGGAAATGGCTCAGTTTCGCTGCTATAAAAACCACAAACAAGACAGTACTAGGGTATCATACCTGCAAACCTCCTACTGCTACTTCCACCTGCTTACATCGGTAAGGTTAATTCTAATACCTGTGTATCTAGGAAGATTAAATGACGTTTTATCTTCATATCAACTATATACGTACAGTTAGGGCCAGAAATATTTGGACAGCAACACAATTATCATCCTTTTCCACTCTTTACCCCAGTACAATGGATTTGAAATAAAACAAACAAGCTGTGCATTAACTGTAGACTCTCAGCGTTAATGTGAGGGTGTTACAATCCATATCGCACAAACAGGAATGAAATCGCAACGTTTTTTGTGTGTGTTGACCACTTTTCAAGGGATCAAAAGTAATTGGACAGTAGGCTTTTCAGCTATTTTCCAGTCAGATGTGTGTTATTCCCTTACTACACCATCACCAAGATGTCAATACAAGCTCTTGGAGTTAATTTGTAGTGTTCCATTTGCATTTCCATATATTTTTACGGAATATCCATGAGATCCAAAGTCCACCTGTCACCATCAGTAATGTAAGCCATCATAAGGTTGAAAAAAATCAAAACAAACCCATTTGAGAGATGGGGAAACATTGAATATAACTAATTCAAGAGTTCAGAATGAACCAAATTACCTGGCAGACATGGAAGACAAATGCTGTGGATGACAGACAATATTCTGTATCTGGTGAACAAAACCCCATCTCCCAACAGTTGGCCAGATGTAGAACAGTGTCCAGGTGAACGGTGGATACATGTCCAAGGCAACAATCAAGAAAAAGATCAAGAACATTGAGGAACACTTCACCATAGGAAATACAGAGGGTTTACTAAAGGATGTAAATTATTGATTGCATCAGAAATAGCAATACCAGATTTGGCTTTGCCAAACAACGTCTTAAAAAGATTGTATAGATCTTGAGCTACATCCTATGGACAGAGGAGACTAAAATCATCTTGTACAAGGGTAATGGGAAGAAAGGAGTATAGAGAAGGGAAGGACCTGTTCATGATTCAAAGCATACCACCCAATCAGTGAATCATGGTGGTGGTAGTGTCATGGTGTGGGCATGCATATCTGTCAATACTATTTTCCCCTTGTATTTATTGATGATGAGGACTTCCGACAAAAGCCACAGGATGAATTCTGAAGATTTTCAGGCTATATTATCATGTCATATTAAACCTAATGCTTCTGAACTAATTGGACAATGCTTCACAGTGCAGATGGACAATGACCCAAAGCTTCATCTGAAAGCCACTAAGCCATTTCTACCCCAAAAAAGTGGAATATTATTCAATGGCCCAGTCAATCACCTCACCTGAGTACGGTTGAGCAAGCATTTCACTTGCTGGAGGCAAAACTGAAGGGAAAATACCGTAAGAATAAGCAGGAACTGAAGACTGTTGCAATAGAGAGCTCAGCAGGGATAAAACCCAATGTCTATTGATGTCTATGGATTGCAAATTACAGGCTGTAACTGACTGGAAAGTATTTGCAACCAAATAATTAAAAATTGAAATTTTGATGTATAAATACTAGACTGTCCAATTACTTTTGGTCCCTTAAAAATGGGGTGGCACTGATAGAAAATGTCATAATTCCTTCACAGTTTACTCGATTTGGACGCAAACACCCATATATTAAAGCTGAAAGTCTGCTGTTAATGTACATCTTGTTTGTTTCATTTCAAATCCATTGGGATGGTGTACAGCACCAAAAAGATAAAAATTGTGCAGATGTCCAAATATTTATGGCCCTAACTGTACATGTCTCAAAACTCTTAACTGCATGTCACTGCATATACATGTCATGCCTCCTAGCTGTTTACATCTGTAAAGTCAAACAAATCTTATACAGATATACTGTGCAGGAATTAAAGGACTTTTCTATGTTCTTATCTTCTATGACGGGAAAAAAAATCATATTGGCACAATAATTAACAGCTTATAAATGCTTGCATTCCCTCCAAGGTGGCTAACCAAGTAATTCCACACAATAAGGAAATGGTCAGAGACAGTTCCGGGATGAGAATGTTGTCTGTGATACTGATTGGAGTCCTTTTTCAGACGGCTGCACAGGGGGAGAAATAGCTACTCACTAATGCTGACATAAACATCACTAAATGTTTACTTTTAAGGAATAACGGCTCATTTACAGGTTGTACATTGTAGTTACATTGTGGTGACTACTTAAACAATTTAATATTTACTTAATATAAACAACCACAGATTTAATGTTTATGAGCAAGTACTTTCATGGCACATCTTTCATTTTTTCTGTATAATAAAAAAGTATAGTACGGTTACCATTGGGAAATGTTATTAAAAAGGCAAGGCCACAAATATACGGATCAAATGGGTCAGAGCATCAAAATAATAGCCTACCGTTATCGAACAACTAGTATTTTTGTTCAGTTCATGTTTGTTTAGCTTTATTCATAATTAACCAAGTGTCACAACTTTTACACTAATTTGGGGTTGTATAAAAGCATGAAATCTAGTGCATGTAAACGATTGATATAATGCGCATTCATAATTATGTTCTCTTTTCTCTTAGTGTCCAGCACTGAACTGGTTAATCTGCATGTCTTGGAGGGACGTCCAATCAGACTCAATGCAACATTTCATGGAGACAGAAGCAAAATATACTCCATGAGATGGACCCATGGCCCATCACATGTTGTGACCCTCCCTTTCAGCGAAGACATAGGCCTAGTAGATCCATATTACAAGAACAGTGTGGACTTTAGTGCAGAAGACTGGTCTTTAACCCTGAAAAACCCTCAGAAGACTGACAGTGGAGTCTACAGTGCAGTAATAAGGCAAAAGGGTCCTGAAACTACAGATAGATACCATCTCTACGTATATGGTGAGTCTAAGCAATAAGCCACGAGAGGCCGTGGGTTGTGCTCAATTTATAACGGGTATGGGGAGTGGGGCACGACGCAAAGTGGAGTGTCGTAAACCTCCCCATACCCGTTATAAATCAAGCACAACCCACCTGCTCAAGTGGCTTATTGCTATCTAACACTGTTACACTTAATCACTGACCAAATTTCTTTAAAAGCGCTGTGATAACATTTAATTTGCCCCACGTCATTCAGTTGACCAGTTCAGGAAGTGGCTGGTTACCCCGGCAACACTACTGGGCGTGTGTGCGTTGGTCGTGCTGCCAGACACACACTTCGCTACAAAAACTCAGCAAGGGGCGTTAAACACAGCAGGAATGAAACGCCTTTGCAATCACACTGACACTCCAACCCCAGATGGTGCACAGATGTGCTCTTCTTATAGACTCCCTACCCCAACTGCAAAATATTCTCGTTACCAACTTAGACGTACCTTAGACACGCATAGAATCTTCACTTGCCAATAATACACACACAATTGAGAAAGACAATAAACTCTACCTCCTGATTAAAACGCTGCTCCTCTTCCCGCTGTTTGTCCGGCAGCGGCGCCCTTCTAAAATAATTCAGCAAACTCATCTGGAGAAGGCAAACGTTCATTTTCAGATAATATGTTATGTTTTGCCCGGAATAAATTATAATACCACTAACCACACCGTTTCATACGAGTTTTACAAAGGCATCACATCACCGCAGAATGGCTGGCTAGCTAGTCAGCCTCCGTCTTGTGTTAGTTAGCTATTTGGCTTTGACAACAACGTATTGGTGGTCCAGGACAGAATAAAGTAGTGAATTACACGATTATGAATGAATCCCACTTCGTTATTCGGACATACAAACTATATATTGCCAGGAAGAGCTGAACCCCCCGCCTCCCCTTTTGCTTTTAACAGTCCGTTCTGGTGTGTTCCTCGGCAGTTTGTTAGCAACTTTCCTTGTCGCAGTGCAAGTAGTAGGTAACCAACTAGCTACTAAATTGCTAACTAGTTTAGCAAGGGAGCGCATCTACTGACTGAACAACACACATTCGCTTTGGTTTCTCGAACTAGCGTCTCAAAATGAATCATCACAACCAATTCCTCTCTGGTGGCGCCTATTATGTAGTTATTTGTTCAACTATAATGATGACAAACGTTGAAGTTGACCTTACCTTACTGATTTCGCGGCTCCTCACCAGAAGTGTCAAATTCTGTCCATCCTCTCAGACTGAACTGGCCGCGCTCACTTGAATCGAATGGCACGCGCCATGTGTTGTTACAATGAATCTAATGCGCGTGCCATAGAGGATGGGTTACCAATCAGATTTCGCCTTGACAGACCGACGTCAATGACCAGCCATTTCTCCTAATCAACAATCAGAGAGGGCTTAAGACACTCTGCTGTAGTCCAATCATGAGTTTAAGCATTCGGAAATTATAGAACGACAGTGAAAAAAATCAACACAGAAAGAAAAAAATATCTAGCGTGAGATTTCTTTGTTAAGTGTGAGAACGTGACACTAAGTCTGATAGAGTGAGTGTCACGGCAGATGCGTGAGAGTTGGTAACACTGGTTAGAAGGTGTGTGTTTACGCCCAATTTCAGACAAACAGAATCTGAATGATCTGTCTTGAACCTAAATATAACACAAGGGGCAAAAACAGGATATATGTTACCGAGATACGTACAGTGTATGTAATACCCAAGAATCAGTTACCTGCCAAAGAGGCTAGTGAGACTTAAGTTGTCACTAGCCATTGCCAAGTGTTACCCATTTTGGCTGGTTGGCAGGTACTAACAAAGCATCCCACTATTTTAGCTCAGTTGGTAGCACTTAGTAGTCTGGAACTGAACAACTGCAAGAATAACTTGTATACTGGACTCATTCTGTGTGTGTGCGTGCGTGTGTGCGTGTGTGTGTGTGTGTGTGTGTGTGTGTGTGTTCCAGAGCATGCTGCAGTCCCTATCCTGACTGTGTTGTCCAACCAGTCCAACCCTGACTTCTGTCACGTGACCTTTAACTGCACAGGAGCCGATCAGTCTGTGATCTCCAACTGTTTCAGAACGTCCAACATCAAACGCACATTCTGCTCTCGTGTGGGTGGAAGCGATCTCCTCTCCATCTCCTCCAAACAATCAACAATCACCTGTAACCATAGCAACCCAGTCAGCTGGAGCATGGACACCATTGAACTCCAACCACTCTGTACGTTCTATGGAGGTATGATTGAAACACACGAACCAAGAATTTAGACTCTGACTAAGAAATCGAGAGATAGATTCAGAGATACAGGCTCAGAATTGAAATCCAACTCAAACTCAGAATTCTAGAAGAGTCAAACTCAAAGTTAGACACAGATTCAGAATCCTACTCCGAATCCTACAGAGAATGGGAATTTCAGAATCACAGTTAAAACAAAAATCTAACTCAGAATACTCCACTTTACTACACAACATAATGTTACTTCAACTGTAAAGAAATTGTTTACCTCACTTGCTAGCACACTATTATCCTTCTTAGTTTAAACGTAGGTGTTTCATCAAGGAGCAAAACAATTACAACAAACCCATGGCTAGAGAGTCTCAGGAAAATCCCTTGTCATCATGGGAAAAGTTCATTTCTCGGCACGCACTATTGGATGGAAGTGGCACATTTTTTTTACCATTGCTAATGCCATGTCTGGATGCTTACATTTAGAAAAATATATGAGTGTATTGTACTGTGTGTATGTGTTGTGTACTGTAATAATGGTGTGTCTGTGTCTGTGTGTGTGTGTGTGTGTGTGTGTGTGTGTGTGTGTGTGTGTGTGTGTGTGTGTGTGTGTGTGTGTGTGTGTGTGTGTGTGTGTGTGTGTGTGTGTGTGTGTGTGTGTTTTAGGAGACCAGGCCGATGGTTCCTCTCCCCCCGCTGGTCTGTCTTCATGTCAACTTAGGGCCGTGGTGCTGTCAATCATCCTGGTTGCCATGACGAGTGTTGTCATTGGTGTCCACGTCAGAGAGAAGCTCCGCAGAGAAGACTCAACTCACACACAGTCTCGTTCTCACACTCAGAGTGTGTCACACAAGGCTGATGCCCACAGCTCCACCTGTAAAATCTAACTTACAGGCGGGAGCGTATCTACGTGTATGTTCCCACAGCCCATTGGTTCCACAGCCCATTTGTCCCACATCACTAAGACTTTTCACATGAATTTTTAGGCCCATTGGTTGCACAGCATATTCATCCATATCCATGTTCCCACATTTCTACGAATGTATTCAAATTTAGAGCAGCAGGAATGGGCTGTGGGACCAATGGGCTGTGGGAACATAAAGCTGAACCCTACAGGGGCACTATAGGATGGTGTCCAGAGTAGGAGTTACGAGTTATAGGGCTCTCTCAATGCCCAGTGTTCTTGCATTGCTAGGACGTGAAACGCCCAGTGATTGAATAGTCTTTGATGAACTCCGCGGCGTATCACCATGTGTTTCACTTCCTTGCAAGGCTGGAGCACTTGACATTGAGATGACCCCTAGGTGTGTGTCTATTCTAAATAACCAATGATTGAACTCAGTGCTGTGTGTTATGGTAACTTGCATAGATTTGTAATTATTACATACCAGTTTGAATTCACAACATTGTAAGATGCTGAACGTAACATTGTCCCGCCTGGAAGGAATGAGGTAAGGAAGTTTGTATACTTTTTGCTTGCTTTAGCAGTGCAGATAAAGCCCACATTTATTTTTATTTTCATGCCATATAATAGGCCTATGTCAATTTTCCTTTTGTGTTGTTTCACCAAAATCCTTCGTCTGTATGTAGTTCTTTAGATTTGCTGACATTGGGAGTCTTTGCCGTATTGTTTGTTTTATAGCGCCCTCTAGTGGCGTGTGTCAATGGTGTCTTGATCTGCTCACGTTTCCTTTCCAGTTAATACAACGCTGAACTGGGAGAGGTACGTATTTCACGGAGCTCTGATCTGCATTAAATAATCTCTGTGTTGCATCTTTCTTTTCTCAGTTTGTATTATCATAAGTACATGTAAAAACTGTTGTCCCAATTGTTTTGTTTCGTTTGTAACAGACTTCTACGAAATTCCGAATTGAAAGAATTCGAATTCACAGTAATGCCATAATATGGACACTAGGTGGTGGTGTTCTATGTACTCTCTCAATGGATGGTGTAGATTAAATTAAAAGAAATTCAAGGTAATGACACTACCTAGTGTTCGTATTATGACTTTACTCAATTCAGCCAATTCGGAATTTTGTACAAGCCTGGTTTGTAATATGTAATTTGAGAGCACATGATAGCTATCAAGCTAACCACTCATTTTAGGCACTGACTAGTCTTTTATCCTCAGACTTGGCGCCTGTATTTACAGTTGGTGTGTTCCATTATTCGCCCTGTGTCCTGAGCAATGTTGCCAGATGTGTCTGATCAAATCCCGCCCAATTTCGACAAATTACATTGACTTCTATGTGCACAAAACGGCTGGGGAAAAAAAACCCCAAATGGCCGTTTTTTCCCATTTTTACCTGCAGACGCTCATCCCAAGTAGCCCAATTTGGCAACACTGGTCCTGAAGTGCAGTGAAGTGCAGTTTCTGCCCTCTGCTGTTCACGGGGGAGAGTGCGTTCCGATTCTCGTCTCGGTCTGCTGCACTTCCCAGAAATGTTGTACCGCGAGCTCAAAAACCGTGAAAAAAAAAAAAAAAAATTTAAACCAAAATGGATGTCATTGTGTGTCTCTTGTTGTAATTTCAATTTCCAGTGTCTCTGGAAAAAGCTGCACTGGTGTGTATAATCATTTATACGAATTGTCCTACCCTCTGGTTTGTACCTCGTATTGTATTTTGTTTTGTTTTTATTACCCATAGCATGTCATTTGCTCAGCCTAGTCCAGGACTGAAAATAAAGATGTACAGTGGTGAACCTCTTTACATACCCTGGCAGAATTAAATGTATGCTTTGTTAGCAATTTCTGATAGAATGTGAATGATCACTCAAAACCTTTTTTTTTTCACTCATTACTAGTGACTGGCTGAAGACATGTATTAACAATCGCCTGTGTTTACTCTTTCAAAATCATTGCCATTAACACAAACTATCCAAATTACCTTGATCAAATATATCATATTATATGACTGCCACTACTATTTCTTTGTCGTCAGAGCCGACATGTAATGTTTTAAAGAAAGAAAAAAAAAACACATTTATATTTGATGCAGAGGTCAGGAACGTATCCAGCAGGGGACAATGAGATTTCTCTCTCTCCCTATTTTTCTGCTGCACAGTGGACATGAGCCTCACAGTGTTGCCATATTGGGCTGTTTCCCGCCCAATTGGGCTGATTAGGATGGCCGTGTGCGGGTAAAAATGACATTTAGCAGAAAAACCCGCCCAATTTTTGCCATAGAAATCAATAGAATTGGGCGGGATTTTGTGCTTCTAGGCGGGTTTTGAGCATTTTTTGGGCTGGAAATCATCAGCCTCATCTGGCAACCATGGAGCCCCAGAGTGTGTAGCTGCCGAAGACTGGTAAAGATGGGACCCCATGCAAATCTCGAGCTGAGAACGATATATCCTGCCCTCCGCCACTTTTTGCCGGTACTCCAGAACAAGAATGTCTTCATTCAAACAGTTCGAACAGAGTCTACAAACCATCGGCCAGGCCATCCTGCAGGCTGGGCCAATTGAGGTGAAAAGAGTCAGAGAAACTCTTGGACAAAGCCTGATGGGGTAGGCATTACTGCAAAGGTTCCCAATTGCACAAATTGTGAAGATTCGAATTTAAAAGAAAGATGCGGTGCTCCAAAGACCAGTAGACCAAAGACGCAGGCACAAAGATGCACACATGCTGTAATGCCTGCCCCATCAGGCTCTGTCCAAGAGTTTAGGTAACTACTACTGTACACACACCACCATCACCATCATCTCTCACAAGCACACGAACGAACGAACACACACACACAACTAGCTCTCTCTATGTAACCATGTTCTCCATGTTCTCTTTACCATTTTGTCATGGATTTCAAGAGATATTTTTAACTAATGTAACTCATTTTTAACTAAATAACGTGTACTGAGTTCTGGAGTTTGGAATTTCTTTTACCGGTATTCCAGAACAAGAATGTCTTCATTCGAACAGTTCGAACAGAGTCTACAAACCATCGGCCAGGCCATCCTGCAGGCTGGGCCAATTGAGGTGAAAAGAGTCAGAGAAACTCTTGGACAAAGCCTGGTGGGGCAGGCATTACTGCACAAGTTCACAATTGCACAAATTGTTAATCGTTTGCAATTCGAAAGGAAGATTCTGTGCTCCAAAGACCAGTAGATGGAACCTGTGTGAAGTTGGCACCCCGTATGTTGAAAATATGGATAAAAAACATTTTGATTTGTTTGTGCACGATTTTGCAGACAAAATTAGCGTTTGTGCACAAACCGTCTTTAAGATATTTACCTTTATGACCTTAATTGACCTTAGGTCACTCAGCACCCCATTAACATCCAAATGACTCGAAAATGATTGGAATCGTTTGTGCACGTTTGTGCAGGCAATATGAAAGTTTTTGCACAAAACGTTTTTATATAATTTAACTTCAAATTTTTTGAAAGATGGTGACGCGGCAGCACCCTGTCAACATCAAATGACTCAAAAATGCTTGGAATTGTGTCTGGGGAAAATAAATGTTTGGCACAAACCATTTGTATGTTATTTTGTTTGCTTTTGCTATTTTATTTATATTATTTAAATCTTAAAGACGGATTGTGCACATACGATCATTTTGCCTGCACAATCGTGCACAAACGAATCAAAATACCAAAATATGGGGTACCAACTTCACACAGGTGTAGGCGGACCATCTCTCACAAACATCTGCCATCTGTCCTGTCTCGATCTAAACCGTCTCTGCTACTAGTTCAAAACAAGCCCTAAGTCCGGTGTTTAAATAGGACCGGGTGGAACGCTTCACCACTCACAATGGTTCCGTCTCCATCCGCGCTCACCCGGTTACACTATCATTGAGTGGTGGTCACACAGTCACGCAGTTCGATCAGCTGTTTCTCTTCCTCAGCGCAGCGCGTTATATCGTCAGTTTCAAAAGGATTGCACTTCCCATTCTTTGCTCTGTGCGCTCTCCGGGAAGTAGCCGAGTCATTCATTAAACCGCGTAGTTTGTTGAGATGTGCAGAGATGGTGTTCTTCAGAACATTTTTGTCCACAATATTATCCACACGATGTAGGCCTATCTCTTGACGAGCGTTGGGGAAAATGTCAAGCCTGTCTTTGTTTACCCTGGTTCCCACAATCTTCTTTTCAACGCACTGTCTTCAACACTCGAATGACTGGTTGCACACTGCTATCTATCTCGCATAGACATTTTACCAGAGATTTTGATAGGAAGGTGAGATGGGACAGCCATGTAATCGTACATAGAAATTAACGGTGAAGATTCGTAACGCAAATATGGCGTCTACCCGCACATCTCCCGCCTTTCTGGTAACAAGAGCCAATGTGCCTGCTGAGCTGCGGTGCCAGTGATCCAATCATCTGGCTGCATCGGCACACGCGGAGTGATGCACATGCTCAGTTGTGAAAAGCCACACACATGTAGACTTGCACGCAAACGCACACACACACACACACACACGCTGCAGGTTGGTCAAGATTCAAAACACGTGATCTAAACCGTCTCTGCATTCTGATTATGTCGACAGATGACATGGAGTCCGTCTCTGATGGAGTTCAATCGCCTATCAAAATAAAACTTTTAAATTGTTGCAGGGAAAGTTGGATATTTTTTTGGCGAATCAATGAATTACGATTTTTTTTTTTTTTGTACCACGGCTCCGCGACCCACCCAGGTCCCCTCCGCGACCCAATTTTGGGTCGCGACCCACCAGTTGAGAAAGACTGCTTTAGTGCACAACCCTAACAAAATGCACTACTCTGTTCTTTTGTGTTACTGCCCTGAAGAAGGCACTCATGCCGCTACGCGTGGGCCTTGTTTTTAATATGTCCATGTAGGACCTGTCATATTAATAAAGACATTTTAATTTGGAGTGCCTTAGTCAGAGAATTTATTCTCATTTTTTGATCCTGGAAAGACTGCTTTAGATTGACCAATCAGATCCCTGTCCCTCCATGTCTGGATGTGCTGGAATGATAGTGACTGTACTTTATACTCTCACCTGACCTGCAGTAACATTAGAGACAGACTTGCACTTGGATTGTCCAATCAGATTCCAGTACCTATAGGTTCCTGCCCAGCCCCTCCCTCCCTGAATGAGGAAGTGGAGCAGAGTGACAGACGGCTGCTGAGTTCAACAGCACACCTGGAAACTGTCCTGGTAGGTTAGAACTTATTCACACGGATTTGAGAATGTTAGAATGTGGTACTGCATATTCTAGAATATTGGCATACAAATGATTGAAGAGCTGAAAATGATATACGAGTACTGAACAGAGAGACAAATTGGAAATTCCAATTTCCAAAAGTGTGCGTGTGTGTGTGCGCGCGTGCATGTGCATGCGTATGCGTGTGTGGTTTAATTCATATTAATTATCACCTAAACATGGCAAATATACTTTCTTTGTCAGGTGAATGAAAGGGAAATGCTTTCAAATGAACTATGTCTCTTGTAAGGTGTTAGTGCTTTTGTTACATAGAATGTGTTCGGGTCCAATGTACCTGCTCATAAAACAATTTGAGGGTGAGTGATACAGAGAGAGAAAGATAAAGAGACAGTGAAAAAAACGAGTGAACTCAATCCTAGCTCCTCAATCCTATATTGATCAGTGTTGCCAAGTCCGCTTATTATAAGCGACCTTGGGCTTCTTTTTTTGAGCAGTCGCTTTGAATTTTGTAAAGTCGCGGGTTGCGTTTTTTTTGGGCTTGCTCTTTTCAGGGTTGGGCTTGCTGTTTTCTCCTGCTCTGCCGGTCATTTGAATGTGTTTCTCAATGGCAACTCGTTTTTTCTCACTCATCCTTACAAGTGACCCTACTACAGCATTGTTAATTCCCACTTTCTGTGGTCACTTGAGGGGATTTCAGCTGCCACGCAGACCCCCGCATAGAGCAAGGTCTTCCCTGACTAGGCATGCGTCTGACGACCCACCCCTTCGGTTGCTTATTTTGGGCTTGTTTTCACTACGCCCGTCAGTCGCTTCTTTTGGGCTTGTTTTCAGGACGTCAGTCGCTTATTTGTCGTAGAAAATCTGGCAACACTGATATTGATTCATAAGTCCCCAAAATGCAATAAGTCCAACAGGACCAGTAGCACCCCCTCGATAATAAAAATGTGCATAGGTGCTTTTGGTTGTTTTGCTGATACATAATTTGTGAAGAATGGTGTCACACTTTGATGATTCATGTGAAAACTTGGTTTCTTTTGCAGTGCATTTAGGCTAGGATGAGATATGGCTTCCAGTCTGGAGGAGGATCTGACCTGTCCTGTGTGTATCGACATCTTCAAGGACCCTGTCCTCCTCTCCTGCAGCCACAGTGTGTGTCAGGCCTGTCTTCAAACATTCTGGGAGACTAAAGAAAGCAGAGAATGTCCAGTCTGCAGGCGGAGATCATCAAAGCTTCTCAATCCCCCAAATCTGGCCTTGAAGAACCTGTGTGAAACCTTCTTGAAAGAGAGAGGTCAGACAGGCCTCTGTCAAAAGCACAAGAGGAAACTAGAGCTGTTTTGCAGTGAAGACCAACAGCTGTTGTGCCTGGTGTGTCGAGATTCAAAGCAACATAAACAGCACAATATTATTCCTGCTGATGAGGCGGCCTCTGACAGAAAGGTACGAATATCTACACCTAAGGTGTGTGTGTGTGTGTGTGTGTGTTTGTGTGTGTGTCTGTGTGTGTGTGTGTGTGTGTGTGTGTGTGTGTGTGTGTGTGTGTGTGTGTGTGTGTGTGTGTGTGTGTGTGTGTGAAGTCTTCACGAAAATAATATATTAATTTTCGTGGTGCATTCACGTTATTGCCCGCCTTTTGTAAAGGCTTCACGAAAATAATAGATTAATTTTCACGCTGCCTATTCACTTGAATTGCCCCACTGCTGCTATGGTTATCCAAACGTCTGCAGGGGCGGGGAGGGGGTGCTGACAGAACACTGCTGATACACTCGGGACTCACTAATTCGACGCCCTTTCGGTACTTACGCCTTATGTCCCCTAAACCTAAACCTAACCCTAACCCTAACCTTAACCCTACTTAACCCTAAACCTAACCCTAACCTTAACCCTAAACCTAACCCTAAATTGCTTGTTTGATGGCTACCGAAAGGGCATCAAACTAGTGGGTCGCTAGGCAACAGTCGGGCAATTCAAGTGAATAGGCAGCGTGAAAAGTAATCTATTATTTTCGTGAAGACTTTACAAAAGGCGGGCAATAACGTGAATGCACCACGAAAATGAATATATTATTTTCGTGAAGACTTTACGAAATGAGTGAGATACGGTTGGAGCGTGTGTGTGTGTGTGTGTGCGCATACTGGACATTCATGTGTTTGTGTTTATTAAGCCTGTAGTGTAGCGTTTAACGTAGGCTATTGATAAAATACAGCACTTCGACTGTATTTACTTTTTGAATTTTGACAATATTTTGGTGTAATAAACGTGCTGAGGAAGAATTTTTAAAAATTGTTTGCCATTTTGTTATATACTGTACCGAAAATGTACCGAACCGTGACATCCAAAACCGAGGTACATACCGAACTGTGCTTTTTGTGTACCGTTACACCCCTAGTGTTTATTGATTGTGATGTGTCCACATGTGATTTCTGTGAGGGCTTTAGCCTTTCCACTGAGTTCTCACTCACTCACTCACTCACTCACTCACTCACACTCTCTCTCTCTCTCTCTCTCTCTCTCTCTCTCTCACACTCTCTCTCTCTCTCTCTCTCTCACTCACTCTCACTCACTCTCACTCACTCACTCTCACTCACTCTCACTCTCTCTCTCTCTCTCTCTCTGATTCGGAGATTTGGCGTGGAATGACCCTCATGTGTTTGTGTTTATTGATTATGCCGTGTCCCAGTGTGATTGCTGTGAGGGCTTTAGCATCTCGACTCAGTTTCTCTCTCTCTCTCTCTCTCTCTCTCTCTCTCTCTCTCTCTCTCTCTCTCTCTCTCTCTCTCTCTCTCTCTCTCTCAGGGAGAACTGAATGTCAAACTGGATCCCCTGAAGAAGAAGCTGGAGGTTTTCGAGAAAGAAAAACTCACCTGTGATCAAACAGCTGGACACATTAAGGTGAGACTCTGATACTGATGCTGAGCTGAGGAGACTAAATAGTGTGGCTTTCTCTAGCATTGGGGAGTGCAGTAATGCACTTTGCTCATACACCTGTTCAATATACAGCTACCCATGGGGACCCAGGTTCGAGTCATTTACCCTGCTCTCTCCCACTATTTCCTGTTCCACTCGTCACTGTATCATAGTAAAGACAAGAGCACAAAAATATACGTAAGTGTACAGTTCGAGATATCCACCAATGTATGCTACATCTAATCTGTTCCAGACTCAAGCTGTGAACACAGAGAAGCAGATCAAGCAGGAGTTTGAGAAGCTTCATCGGTTTCTACGAGATGAAGAGGCAGCCAGGATAGCTGCACTGAGGGAGGAAGAGGAGCAGAAGAGTCAGATGATGAAGGAGAAGATTGAGAAGATGAGCAGAGAGATCTCATCTCTTTCAGACACAATCAGAGCCATAGAGGAGGAGATGAAAGCTGATGATGTCACATTTTTACAGGTGAGCACAACCCAAGTCACACACACACACACACACACACACACACACACACACACACACACACACACACACACACACACACACACACACACACACACACACACACACACACACACACACACACACACACACACACACACACACAGCCATATCAAAGGTCTTTTCCACTACATTTACGATGGCAGTCACAACAGGTGCTGGCTTGATGTTTACAGGTGCGCGCAGGTAACCCTGAAGCGCTCCACCGTGGCCATGTTGCGTACGGCCATCTTGCACACAGACACGCACACAAATTAATTCTCTTATTAGTTGAATAGGAATATATTGTGTAGCATGCATGTATGTGCCTGAACCTTTTGACACATTATTTTTTCACACATAGGGCCTAACCTACTACAAACAGACTAAGCTAAAACATTTACAAAATAATCACAATTATTTTTCAATGTATCTTTTCTCTCCACCAGAACTACAAGAGCACGGTGGAAAGGTGAGTGATGTGCCTCTTGTCTCTCTTGTCTGTGGTTCTGAACTCAAACCCACAGCAGCACTTACTTCTGAATGTTAGAAACTTATACAAGAAATAATTTGTCCCAAATGCAGTTAACATAATAAACAAGGTGGGATTTATATCTTAAATGAGTCATTATGACTAGTATTTTATGTAATCTATTTATTGGAGTGGTATGTGGTATGTGGTATGTGTCTGTGAAATTGAAGACAAGTTTCCACACCTGTGGACAATAAAGACTCAAATCAAATCAAATGTTATTCCAGATCCCAGTGCACACCACAGGATCCAGAGAAGCTTTCAGGAGCTCTGATCAATGTGGCAAAGCACCTGGGCAATGTGAAGTTCAGAGTCTGGGAGAAGATGCAGGAGATTGTTCAATACAGTGAGTACACAAACGCACACAGACAGACTCAGACACACAGACAGACTCAGACACACACACACACAGACACACACACACACACACACACACACACACACACACACACACACACACACACACACACACACACACAGACTCACACACACACACACACAAGCATCTACTCCTGTCATGTGATATACAGTACTGACTAAGGGCGCGATCACACAGACCGCGGATTTTACAGTAGGAGGCGGATGTGTTCTATTGATTGTTCTATTATTATATCTATATTGATTGTCAATGAAAATGAGCGGATTACGCGTCTAATATCAGCGCAAGGCAGTTTGCGGATTCTCCGCCTCCCCGCGCCCTGCGGATCGAGTTGAAAAAAGTTCAACTAAAGGCGGAAAACCCGCAGCGCATTTCCAGATGTTCGATAGGAGACCGTTATCAACATTCATATCAGATTCACTATCCAATGTTAGGAGAGCAAGAAAAGAGCTCGTCTTCAATTCTTTTTACATAGATGAATGGACAAAGCATTTTGTGTATGTTATCACAACATTTAATGACACAACAGGCTACGTTGCGAGTGACAGTTGAGTCGTTACGTTGCAGAGTCACCGCATTCAAATGGGCAGTGGATCCGCGCCTGGTGTGGTCACTCCTAATTCATCAGCTGGACACGTATCGCAAATTGCAGAAATCCGCGGTCTGTGTGATCGCGCCCTTAAGTGCATATTGTTACTGTGCTGTTACCATGAATTCAAGTCCTTCCCTCTCTGCAGCTCCTGTCACTCTGGATGCCAACACTGCACTTCTAATAATAATGACCACCACACGCATTCATAACACACCACTCAGCTCATGTGTGTGACCTCCATTCACATCCCTAACACACACCACTCAGTGTTCAGCTATGTTGTGTGTTCTTCCTCTCTGCAGCTCCTGTCACTCTGGATCCCAACACTGCAGCTGATGATCTCATCCTGTCTGAGGATCTGACCAGTGTGAGATATGGTGATAAGAGACAGCCGCTTCCTGATAATCCAGAGAGATTTTATAAGTATAGCAGTGTGCTCGGCTCTGAGGGCTTTAACTCAGGGACACACTGCTGGGATGTGGAGGTAGGGGAGAGCACACTGTGGTTTGTGGGTGTGGTGACAGAGTCTCTCCAGAGGAAGGGAGACTTCATCTCCATGAGTGGACGGTGGGTTGTTAACTGCCATGATGGTAAACATTGGGCATGTGCCCCACCAGTTTTCACTCAGCTCACAGTGCAGCAGAAACTCCAGAGGATCAGAGTACATCTAGACTGGGACAGAGGAGAGCTGTCATTCTCTGAACCTGATAGTAACACACACCTACACACCTTCACACACACTTTCACTGAGAGAGTATTTCCATACTTCAGTGTAGGAAAGTTCCCTATGAGTGTGCTACCAGTGAAGGTCTCAGTAAGAGTACAGTAGCACAGCTTCCTGTGGTCAGGGTAATTCAGTGTGTGTGTGTGTGTGTGTGTGTGTGTGTGTGTGTGTGTGTGTGTGTGTGTGTGTGTGTGTGTGTGTGTGTGTGTGTGTGTGTGTGTGTGTGTGTGTGTGTGCGTGTGCGTGCGTGTGTGTGTGTGTGTCCCTTTGTACTGCCATGCTCCACACATCACAGTCTTCTCATCTGTGTGTGTGTGCATCTCTGCACTCCTCTTGCGGTACTGGACTACAACTGGACATCTGTGAAATCTTAGTCATCTCTATCTCATCTGTACTGTATCTGTATTTATCTTACTGAAACACTAGATAAGAGGTCTCTAATTATTTTTCTCCAAGGACCAAATTATGTAGCCCAAGTGAGGCTGCGGGCCAAACCAACGCCCCAACCCAATGAGAAACAAGTTAGATGTCTGGACAGAGAACAGATTTTTTGTTTTTCTGTTTTCCCTCCATGTCACTGTCTGGTATGGGACTGTTAGCATAAGATCTAACTCTCTGTGAATACTTTGGAGAGATATAACCCACTGAAGTTTAAGTGATGGAAAATTACACAAAATTACTGGATGTTTTGATTTGTTCTGATCTCATGGCGAACCAAATGTTTGCCATATCCGGGTCAGATTTGGCCCGCGGGCCTTTGTTTGGAGACCAAGGCTCTACACTCTTTTATATACTCCTGCCACATAGTGTCTGTCTGGACTAGAACCAATTATCTGCATCTAATGAAATATAATATAATCATCTATAATTCATCTCGTAACACTCTCTACATGTATCAACAAGTGTGGTTCAATTTCATATCTATCTCACACTGTTAGATGAAAAATGGTTGTGGTTGAAGTATCTACGTGTAAACACTAGTAATATGATGCCTCCCTTTCATGCTGTCTTGCCTTTTGTCATGGGAAATCATCATAAAACATACATACTGTACATAAATTGTAATAAAAAGTAGTATTTTGGTTGATGAATACTTTCAATACTTTGCTATTTTCCTTGTGACTCCCCGTGAAGGAAAATGAATAAAAGTGACATCTGAAAAATGTAGGCCTACCTTGATTTATTCTTCTGAGTGATTTGTTGGTGTCTCTGCAAATAACAATGCAGGTCTGGGTAATAGATGGAGTATTAATTAATTTGGTACTTTCTGAAACACACAATGCTCCTCCAAAGTACTGGTCATTTCCTGTAATAACACTCTCAATCCGTACGAGATCAGGTCCAAATTATGCCCAATTCTGCACATTCTAATATGCCTCAGGTGATATACTCTTATAGGGTTAATACATGTATGTGGCTGAGGTAAATAACTCATATTTAGATTGGGGGGATCAATATACAGTATATGTCATGTAAAACACTCTCAATTCAACCTCTACCACAGTGTGCCATCCACCAAGAGGGCCTTCATCTCCCTGCACCTCCTCTGATTCTGAACCCCAATGACCAGGGCCAGATTAACATGGCCAGGGCCCTAGGCTACAGGTTGCTGTGGGCCACACACGGAAATTCTGTGACAAAACAGCACTAGTGGAGTGGGGTATTGTCCAGGTTTGACACTGACATTCTAGTAACGCACACTTTAAAGGAATGAAAAAAGCTTGTAAACAAAGTGCAAACATGGTACAGGCTCCAGCCAAGCAGATCAAACAACCCTGCTGATGGTGTAGGACTCCACGTCAAGAAGAGACTTGCAAGGAGGGGTCTCACAGGGCTCCGGGTATTGCAGATTTTACATCACACAAAATATATGTATGTGTAGTAATGATTTTGAAGGGTATATAGTATGTTAAGTATATCATGTAAACTCTACATCAGGGGTAGGTTTGGATGCGGGCCAATTTTTTTTCTGACAAGGGCATCGCGGGCCGGCTATGGCCATAGCTTTCTAGTTTCTTCTGGTAAAAAAGCTGTTCTATTTTTTTTCTATTATATTAGAAATAAACCTTATTTAACATAAATAATGCAATTCATTTCTGCCGTTACTAATGTATACAATTGCAATTGTTTATTGTTACAACATGTTTCATTAACTGAAGATTGCTAGTTATCGATGCAAAATTTCGTTGTTAAAAGCCATGGAACCAAAAGTTGATTCGCGAATGCAGGACAATCAAAGAAGCATGCAACGGGGGGCACTGTGGCGCAGCACGCTAAGCCCCCCACATTTGGGCTTGCATGCCCAAGGGTTCGAATCCGGCCTTTGTCATTTCCCATCCCTACCCCATCTCTCTCTCCATATTTGCTTCCTGTTGCTCTTCGCTGTCCTATCTGAAATAAAGGCTAAAAACCCCATACAAATATCTTTAAAAAAAAAAAAGAAGCAGGAAACTAATACTGACTGCATTTTTTTTCTCAATTAGGCTATTTGACTGCACTCACTACACTGCACTGCTACAAATATCTTTTTTTTTTTAAAAAAGAAGCATGGAACTAATACTGACTGCATTTTTTCCCAATTAGGCTATTTGACTGCACTCAATACACTGAACCGCTATTTGCGGCATCTCGTGAGCCAAATATAATTGATGACACGGCCGCTAATTGCCTACCCCTGCTCTGCATGCATGTTTTTAACATTATGTACTGTAATGTGATCTTGGTTAACAATAATATGTAGTTGGTCTGATAGTATGTTTTTGTGTATTTAGGCCTACAGGTATGTAAGCTGTGTGGTGTGTGTGTGTTTGTGTGCGTGCATGCGTGTGTGTAGGCTTTGTGTAAGTTCCGTGTTTGTGTATCTATGTAAGCTGCCAGACACCTTAATTTCCCTCTGGATTAATAAATGTACTCTCTACTTATCTCTCAGAGCTTCTAATTACACATTTGTTTGTGTTGGTCTTTGTTCTAGTGTACAGTGGTTGCCCTGCGTTGGACTTTTTTGGCCATATGTTGAGTCTTATTGCATAAATATATGACATGAAATACATTGTAACAATACATTTCATTGCATTACAACAAAGTTTGCCCTGCTGAAGACTGGTTTGCAGTCGAAACGCATAGACGTTATCCATTAACACTCTAGATGTCTACATGTATCCACTCTTGTAGGTTTTGATTCCACGTGTCTCAAGGCCAACAGTGACATCTAGTGGTAGTTTTTGGTTAGTTTTGTTTTATATTTGCATGTAGAGGTGTGTGTGTGTGTGTGTGTGTGTGTGTGTGTGTGTGTGTGTGTGTGTGTGTGTGTGTGTGTGTGTGTGTGTGTGTGTGTGTGTGTGTGTGTGTGTGTGTGTGTGTGTGTGTGTGTGTGTGTGTGTGTGTGAAACCTTCAGCACCATCTACTCTGCCTACTCTGGTACAGAACAGGATTTGATTGACCAATCAGATCTCTGTTCCTCCATACCTGGGTGTGCCGGAATGATAGTGACTGAACAGATTCTAATTTCTTGTTGTGTACTTTAGATTGACAAATCAGATCCCAACTCCTGTAAGTCCCTCCTCCATATCTGGGTGTGTTGGAATGATTATGACTGTACTTTTTTACACTCTCCCCTGATCTGCAGTAACATTAGAGACAGACTTGCACTTGGATTGTCCAATCAGATTCCAGTACCTGTAGGTTCCTGCCCAGCCCCTCCCTCCCTGAATGAGGAAGTGGAGCAGAGTGACAGACGGCTGCTGAGTTCAACAGCACACCTGGAAACTGTCCTGGTAGGTTAGAACTTATTCACACGGATTTGAGAATGTTAGAATGTGGTACTGCATATTCTAGAATATTGGCATACAAATGATTGAAGAGCTAAAGATGATATCAGAGAACTGAACACAGGGAGAACAGAGAGACTGGTTGGTTTTTTCAACTCCTGAAAGTGAAAGTAAAGTTGTCAATTGAGTCGTGAGCGTGTCAACAGACACATAAATAAAGGTTATAGGATCATTTTCAGTATTGCACTTGAAATTGTGTGTGTGTGTGTGTGTGTGTGTGTGTGTGTAGTTGTATAAAGTTTAGTATTCACCATGGTAAATATACTATACCGTACTCTCTTTGTCACATGGCTGAAAGGGAAATGCTTTCAAATGCATTACCTATGTATTATCCCTTGTAAGGTGTTAGCGTTTATGCTACATGGAAGGTGTTCAGGTCCACTGCTTTTAGAAAAATCACAAAACAACAACAGCCCCTGTGCACCTTCATGTTCCTTTCATTCTGTTTCATTTCTGTGAATGTACTGTATGCTTTTGAGGGTGAGTGATACAGAGAGAGAAAGATAAAGAGACAGTGAAAAAAGTGAGTGAACTCAATCCTAGCTCTCAGACTGAGCCACTTCTCGCGTAAGGTTTGCAACATTGATGCCTAACTGGAGGACCCAACAGTATCTGCAGTACTGTTTCAAAACATTTAGAAAGTAACATTGAAGGGAGGGAGCAAGGGAAGGTAGCTTTTTTTTCATGCTTATTTTTTTCATGTGATTCATGTTCCTCACAGAAAATGAGCCACGATTTGGGAATGTCAATGTGAAAGAATAAATCATACTAATTTTCTTTTTAAAAGAAAAAAAAAGAAAAACCTAAAAACAGGTCCCACAGACCCAAACAATCTTACAAGCATTAAATTATATGTCAGTATTATTTATATAATAAATATGTTGGCTTTTGGTTGTTTTGCTGCTGGGTCATTCCAGCTGGAATCAGCAAATTTCTGAAAAATCTCCCACTCGACCCCCTCGGATTTGCCTGAAAAAAATGTATGTGATGGCTTAAACATCCAATAGATCATATCCACAATATCAGAACTCAGCTGTGGATACTTTTGGCACAAAAAATCTGTAAATAAGGACACCCCCTACGCTTGTTTTAGCGACATTGCATGAGTGACCATGTTCAGACTCAATTATCTCCAGAACTATTTGTGTCAGATTCATTATATTTTCAGGGATAAGAGTCCCAGACCTGAATATCATATATTACAATTTGCAGCACTGTAAGTCAAATCACACCGTAATAATGTGCCTCTACTTTTTGTAGATATCATATGTTCTAGGGTTTCCAAATGTCTGTAAAAACCTCAAAGTTCTACATGTAAGGTTCATCCTTGGTAAATGGTATGATATGTACCATGACTTTCACATCATAGTATATCTAACAAAAGGCTCCAATGGTTGTTGAGATACAGAGGTACAAAGATGGGAAAAAATTAATTCGCACCAATGTTTGGAGCAATATTTCCAATCTATGACACTAGGTAGGAGCTTTCTGTTTGGTGTTTCTGAAAGAGGATGTTTTTTTAAACAACATATCAAAAAATTGGGATGGTGTTTTGCCTCATTCTTTTTATAACGGAGTTCAAAATCTCAATTGGCTACAATTACTTGAAGCTATGAGGACCATGTCACCAACCGACTTGTCGGAACTCTCAAATCCATGGCTCTGATGTCACCTTAACAGTGAAAACAAGATGGCTACCCTGTGAATGACAAAGCAAATTCTAGGGAAACCATAACATTTGAAAATAAATTGATTGATGGCACACAGCAAGAATAGCACATTGCACATGGCTTTGATAGACATTCATTATTTTAATTGTAAAATCATAATAATAATTATCATCATCATTTTAGTAGTAGTAGTGGTAGTAGTAGTAGTAGTGGTGGTAGTAGTAGTCTTGGAATAAAGTGATGAAATAGGAGAGGATTAAAGAATTGTAGCACTCTTGTTTGCAACAAGGACTCCCATCCTAACTAATCTTTCAATCAGCACCTGTAACTTTATATTTGCTATGAAGCTTGTGTCTTACTCGTTAAGTTACCAGCTGTATTGCAAAATAACTTGATTCATACTGGCTAGAGATTCCCTCAAACTATTTTGACAGCATGGTCCTGGAGTTTTTGTTAGAAGAGTTTGCTTGCATGCAGTATTCAATATCAGGTGAATATTGAAGGCACAAAAGTTCATATTGGCACCAGACAACCGTGTGGTTCTTGTCACATTGTTGCGATCTAAGTCAGCTGCTTGCATCATTGCAATAATATCCCACAACAATGCTGACGAGTGGATTGCAGGTTAACAGCAGTGATTTCAACAATCATGGTTTGAATGCTTGCATACAATGTTCATTACTTGTAAAGTTTGTCATCACATTGATGCAGGTGAGATGATGGAAGCCGAAAGGAAGCTTTGCAGCATGCAAAATCGTTCAGATATGGTGGAAGATTGGGGGCGGGGAACAGTTCTACAGTCAGGGTACCTCTGTCGTGGTGACTGTTGGTGGGGGTGGGACTGTTTTATGGTCGCATAGGAAAGTAAAACTTGATTAGAGATGACACATAGGAGGAGACAGTTTGTAAAGAGGTATCCTGATTGTAGAACTTCCCACCCCCCATCATCCTCCCCTGACCGAAGTGCCCTGAGTGTGGTGGTATGCTTACTGAAATCAGCACCTCTACAGTTCTTCAAGGTGTTCCTCATTGAACTGCCAATGAAGGAAGATTGTGCTCAACAATATGAGTGCAGATACCTAATGCCTCATCATTGACAATGGCAGGCTACCTTGTACAGTCAACTCATACAATGCAACTGGTGATAGAAAGTTAAGAGTGTACAAAATGTTTTGTCACAGGTCAGAGCATTGAAAGATCCTGACTTGTTTCATTCATTTTATATTTTTTTCAAATATTAAATCACCATCAGCAATGACAACAATAGTCTTGGTTATATAGATTATTTAATTCCTGCTTTGTTGGATCAAGGAAATCATATCAACGCCTTGTTTTATTTCCAGTTTGTTTTTTTTAATGACTTCTCTCAACCATCTTGAATTTATTGCTAACGTAGCGCCGGTGAGAACATGTTGCGTAGTCACTTGATCATCTGGCCGATAGTACACTTAAAAAGATGAGGCCAGAATCCCAGAAAAAAAAATCAGAAATACTGAGCTGAACAAGCAGGGGTGTTAACAGCTTTGGCTGGGCCCGGGATAAAGTCTGAAGAGACCCCTTCCCAATGCAATGTAATGAGTACCCAATCTTGATTCCCCCATGTCCTTGGCCCAGAACAATTCACCACTTCCGCTTCCCTCGGCACTATTTGATCACAGGCTTATGTCACACAGCAATGCGCTTTACGATCATTAAAAGAAATGAGGCAAAACACCATTCTATGTTTTTGCTATGTTGTTAATAAAAATATCTTCTTCCAGACACAACAAAAAACAAGTTCACAGCTGGTGTCATACTTTGGAGGTATTGCTGTAAAAAATGGTGGGTTTTTTTTTCATGACGCCACTTTGGATGGATTTGAGGGATGCATGCCACACTGCATTGAGATTTGAAAAGGCATTATACAAATAAAGGGGCAAAACACCATCCCAATTTTTAGATATGTTGTTAAAAAGAATATCCTCTTCCAGAAACAACAAACAGCAAGTTCACAACCGCTGTCATATATTGGAAATATTGCTCCAAACAATGGTGTATTGTTTCCTTCCCATGATGCTGACTTCCTGGAACTATTTTGGAACTATGCCATTGGCTCCATGAGCCGCCATCTTTGTGTGAAAATGGAACACAAAAATCAAGAGGATTGGCCACCTTCTTAGGATGGATTTGAGGGTTAAGTCAGAAATACTGAAATACTGAGCTGAACAAGTATAAAATCACCTATTTGGTATTAGAGATTTTAGGTTTTAGTGTACACTGACTTGGCTATTCATTTTAGGTGTATTAAACCCAATTTTTCTAAGGTAACAGGGCTTCTAAGGTACACCTGCATGTCACACAGGAATGAGTTTTTAAAATTCATTATAAAAATAATGGGGCAAAACACCATCCCAATTTTTAGATATGTTGTGAATAAAAATATTACCTTTCAGAGACACCAAACAGCAAGATCACAACTGGTGTCATAGATTGGGAATATGGCTCCAAATAATGATATAAATTAGTTTTTGCCCATCTTTGGACCTCTGCATCTCAACAACCATTGGACCCTTATATTAAATATGATGTGATGTGAAAGGCATGGAACATATCTGACAATGTACCAAGGATGAACCTTGAATGTTGAAATTTGAGGTTTTTATGGACATCTGAAAACCCTTGCAATTTTAATTTCAAAGAAAAGTAGAGGGCCAGCATTAAGGTGTAATTTGACATACAGTGCTGCAAATTGTAATGTATGCTTGTCAGGTCTATGACTCTTAGCCCTGAAAAAATAATGGACCTACCACAAGTTTGGAGATAATTAAGTCTGAATATGGTCACTCAGGCAGTGACACCAAATCAGGGGGAGGGGGTGTCCTTAGTTACAGATTTTTTGTGGAAAAAGTATGCACAGCTGAAATCTGCAATGGTGGATATGTTCTATTGGATGTTTAAGCCATCACATATATTTTTTTCAAGCAAATCCGAGGGGGTCGAGTGGGGACCATTTGCTGATTCCAGCTGGAATGACCCTGCTGGACAAAACCTCATTTATTACAAATGGTGTCACACTGATAATTCATGAGGAAACTTGATTTCTTTTGCAGTGGATTTAGGCTTCGGGGAGATATGGCTTCCAGTCTGGAGGAGGATCTGACCTGTCCTGTGTGTATCGACATCTTCAAGGACCCCGTCCTCCTCTCCTGCAGCCACAGTGTGTGTCAGGCCTGTCTTCAGACATTCTGGGAGACTAAAGAAGATAGAGAATGTCCAGTCTGCCGGAGGAGATCATCAAAGTTTTTTTTGCCCCCAAATCTGGCCTTGAAGAACCTGTGTGAGACCTTCTTGAAAGAGAGAGGTCAGACAGGCCTCTGTCAAAAGCACAAGAGGAAATTAGAGCTGTTTTGCAGTGAAGACCAGCAGCTGTTGTGCCTGGTGTGTCGAGATTCAAAGCAACATAAACAGCACACTATTATTCCTTCTGATGAGGCGGCCTCTGACAGAAAGGTACGAATATCTAAGGTGTTTGTGAATGTGTGCATACATTCATGTGTTTGTGTTTATTGATGTGTATTGACTAGGGCTGCACGATTATGGAAAAAATCATAATCACAATTATTTTGGTCAAAATCATAATCACGATTATTAATCACGATTATTGATTTTTGCTGATTTTTTTGAAAATTATAACAAGATGTAGTTAATTACATATGGATGAGCAAAATAAAATGAATTGTAATAATTATGTAAAGGCAATAGCATGAAACTTAAGTGGACAGATTTCTGGCCAGAAACACCAGCCTGTCAGTATGTTCTGGCTTCAAGGACGCTCTCAAAAGTAGGTCATATTGCCACGATTAAATCACGATTAAAATCATGAGTTCGATTTCACTATTTTATCACGATTTTGATTATTTTTCGATTAATTGTGCAGCCCCCACATTGTATTGACTGCGTCCCCATTGCTGTAAGGACTTTAGCATCTCCACTCTATTCAACCAGTTTCAACAGGCCGTGTACACCCCCCCCCCCCCCCCCCCCCCCCCCCCCCTCTCTCTCTCTCTCAGGGAGAACTGAATGTCAAACTGGATCCCCTGAAGAAGAAGCTTGAGGTTTTCGAGAAAGAAAAACTCACCTGTGACGGAATAGCTGAACACATTAAGGTGAGACTCATGGCTGAGGAGACTACATAGTGTGGCTTTCTCTAGCATTGGGTGCAGGTACTGATCTAGCTGTTCAATACAACCTATTCAATATACTATAGGCATTTGCCCATGGAGACCCAGGTTCGAGTCCAGCCTGGGTCATTTGCCATCTTCCTCATCTCTCATCCCACTATTTCCTGTTCCACTTTTCACTGTGTCTGTCATTGTAAAGACAAGAGCACAAAAATACGAAGTGTACAGTTTGAGATATCCGCCAATTTAAGCTACAACTATTCATCTGTTCTAGACTCAAGCTGTGAACACAGAGAAGCAGATCAAGCAAGAGTTTGAGAAGCTTCATCAGTTTCTACGAGATGAAGAGGCAGCCAGGATAGCTGCACTGAGGGAGGAAGAGGAGCAGAAGAGTCGGATGATGAAGCAGAAGATTGAGAAGATGAGCAGAGAGATCTCATCTCTTTCAGACACAATCAGAGCTATAGAGGAGGAGATGAAAGCTGATGATGTCACATTTTTACAGGTGAGCTCAACCCAAGTCACACGCACACACATACACACACACACACACACAGCCATATCAAAGGTCTTTTCCACTACTTTTACGATGGCAGTCACAACGGGTGCTGGCTTGATGTTTACAGGTGTGCGCAGGTAACCTTGAAGTGCTCCGCCGTGGCCATGTTGCGTGCGGCCGTCTTGCACACTCACACGCGCACACACACACAAATTCATTCTCTTAGTACACTGTAAAAAATGCCTGTTGAAATTACGGCAAAAAACTGTCCAATTGCAACAGTCAGTGACCGTAAAATGTAAAACAGTTTATCTCTGTACTAAATATGGCAAGCCACTATTTAGTCAAAAAGCGCTACATAACTTTATTTTAGACAGGTGTCATATGTAGAAAATACTGGACTGTTCTCTGTAAACGAAGATATTGGAAAATACCGTTAAGTGAGATGAAGTAGTCAAGAAACGGTACATAACTTCATTTTTCACTGGTGTCAATATGTAGAAAATACTGAACTGTTCACTGAAAAGAAAATATTGGAAAATACCGTTAAGTGAAGATGAAGTAGTCAAGAAACGGTACATGACTTTATTTTTCACTGGTGTACACATATGTACACAGCAAATTTGCAAATTTGAGTTCGATTGATCAGAGTTAGACTGGTGTTCAGCCAAAATCTAAACATCAAGAGTTGCAGCAACACTACAGAGTGTTATTTGACTCCTCTTGATCCGAGTTGTTGAGCTAAGAGAGCTAGAGAGTTAATGTTTAACTCCCTTGAGAGTTATGAAAAACATGCCTCCCCAATTTTCAAATGTTTTGGCAACATGAGCAGCCATTTTTGTTGAGTCCCCTATAAGTGAACCAAACTCAATCATCTGTTAGTGAACCAAATTGTGAACCAACAGACAAAGAACTCTGTTCTGCTTTTCTTCACATTGTGTATACTACAAAAAGTAGGTGCTCTTTCTGGTCGTGTTAGGCTTTTTGTCCTCTTTTAGTCCAATAGATCTCTTGTGATTGCACTTGTTCCAGGTGTAACTTGTCAAACCACTGATAGGCTGGTTGTAACAGGCAGAGTTTGATGTCAACACGCTATTTGATTAGTAGCCATCAATGAGTATTAACTTAGAGTACAACCCTCTGCATGTGTTGTAATTCATCCTGCGAAAAATTCTCCACCGCAATATTTTTTTCCCTTATTGGACTTTGAGGCTTTGCCATCAGAGTTTTCGATTGAGAGGCAAATTGACACGGTAAACCTCTTCAAAATTCAGAATATCTTTTTTTGCATTCCTCCTACCCAACAGAAAGCAATGGAGGTTATAATGATTTGAATATTAATTACTCCACAGAAAACATATTGCCTGTCTGCTTGGCTCCAGGTGACTCCACGTTGTAGATTTGTCAACAATGAAGCTGGCAACTGAATAAACTGTGCAACAGTTAAGGACTGCAAATGGCAACAGTTTGCACATTTTGCAGTAATTCACTGTAACTTATTATTTCTCCGGTAACAGTTTAGCCTCATTTAATGTGTAAAATATACCTATAGGCTAGTATAATCTGAAAAAGTCTACCTGGGACAGTAATCCCTTGAGCTCTTAGAAGTAGCCCAGTCTATTTGAAACTGTCATTCTACCCCATCCGAATCAATCTATCAATCAATTCCTGACCTCACCTGAGTGCTAAGGGCTGTCATGCAATGATTAACTTACTGCCTGCACCTGCCAAATGCTTCATCACTCGGGTCACATGGTTCACTTGAACATGTATTTAAACAGGGGCTGTTGCATTGTACTGCTCACTGGTTGCTAGCTAGCTAGCTGGCTGGCTGGCTGGCTGGCTGGCTGGCTGGCTGTAAGGCCGGCTGGCCGGCTGGCCGGCTGGCCGGCTGCTGGCCTGCCCTCACCTGGCCGGCCCGGCTAGCAGGTCACGTTGTAAGGGTGGCTGCATGGTGGCTTGCTAACTAGCTTGTTTGTTAGCTTGCTTGCCCCGCTAGCTTTGGCCTTCATTTGTCTTAAGGTTATTTTCAGGCCTTTTTTAAATAAAGAATGGATTTGCATACCCTTCATTGATGATACTAGACTGGTCCACCTGCCTGCACTAGACAATCTGGCAATTGGGCATTTATTTAGGTATCTAATTAAGTTGATGTTTATTGGACTCCAATGAGTAGAATCAGTCTAATCAGTTGTCTGTGATTGCAACTCTATAATTGGACTCACCTGAGTATAATCAGTCCAATCAGTTGTCTGATTGTAAGTCTATAATTGAACTCACCTGAATATAATCTGTCCAATCTGTTTTGGCAACCACTGCTGCCATAATTTTACCGTAAAATGTAAAAAAAAATAATACCGTTATTTATTTAACGGTAGGCTTTGGCAACCACTGCTGCCATAATCTTACCGTAAAATGTAAAAAGGAAATATACCGTTATTTGTTTAAAGGTAGACTTTGGCAACCACTGCTGCCAGCAATTTTCCGTAAAAACAACAGTTCTTTTTTTACTGTGTAGTTGAATAGGAATATATTGTGTAGCATGCATGTATGTGCCTGAACCTTTTGACAGATGATTTTTTCACACATAGGGCCTAACCTACTACAAACAGACTAAGCTAAAATGCTGACAAAATAATCACAATTATTTTTCAAAACATCTTTTATCTCCACCAGAACTACAAGAGCACGGTGGAAAGGTGAGTGATGTGCCTCTTGTCTCTCTCTTGTCTGTGGTTCTGAACTCAAACCCACAGCAGCACTTACTTCTGAATGTTAGAAACTTATACAAGAAATAATTTGTCCCAAATGCAGTTAACATAATAAACAAGGTGGGATTTATAGCTTAGATGAGTCATTATGACTAGTATTTTATGTAAACATCTATTTATTGTAGTGGTATGTGGTATGTAATCTATTTATTTATTATTTATTTGCTGAAGTAGTAATATCTTGTAATATCTTTTTTTTGTTATCATTATTTGTTTTTATATTTTTAGACATTTTTACTGGAGGTGTTACTGATTATTTTTGTGTGGAATGGGGTGTCTGTCTTAAATGTGTTTATGTATAACTGTATGTGTCTGTGAAATTGAAGACAAGTTTCCACACCTGTGGACAATAAAGACTCAAATCAAATCAAATGTTATTCCAGATCTCAGTGCACACCGCAGGATCCAGAGAAGCTTTCAGGAGCTCTGATCAATGTGGCAAAGCACCTGGGCAACCTGAAGTTCAGAGTCTGGGAGAAGATGCAGGAGATTGTTCAAT
Organism: Engraulis encrasicolus; assembly: GCF_034702125.1. Lineage (NCBI taxonomy): Eukaryota > Metazoa > Chordata > Actinopteri > Clupeiformes > Engraulidae > Engraulis > Engraulis encrasicolus. Next base: position 45,039,549 of record NC_085872.1, read on the forward strand.
ACAGTGAGTACACAAACGCACACAGACTCACACACACACACACACAAGCATCTACTCCTGTCATGTGATATACAGTAGGGTGACATAAGGTAAAGTGGGCCGCTTTTTGGTAGATCGCTTGGGAAAATAACAAAATAACATCTGTGCATTTTAAATGTACATATATAATTAATAGCTACTATATTCCATCTTTTTGTGTTGGAATAATACTATAAAACATAATTATTTAGGCCCTATAAGTCTTTAAACTTTCGTTGTGACAACTTTTTTTGAATGGGCAGCTTCAGCCAAAGTGGGCCACCTTATCAGGTTAAGTGGGCCGGTTAAATTAAAAAGGGAAAAAGTCAGTAATTCATCATTACTTTCGAAGCTAAAACACAATGCTGTACAGCCACATGTCTCTGGACAATGTTCATCCCATTTTATCACTTTTTCTGTCTCCTATCTTTTCATATATATTCATTTCTTTTCACCTACCATCTTGCCTCCTCTTTTCTTCGAAAGTGTACACAAACATAGCTATCTCCAGCTAGCTATGTCCAAACAACAGCAAACACCCATTGGATATAATGGCGGCCCACTTTAGCTGAAGACGCGTGGCCCACTTTACCATAGGGGGTTAAAGTCATTTGGGCCACCAAAATAAACCCTTTTTTTCTTAAATTAAGTTAATATATCAGACTACCACTATTTGATCTGATTTATACAACCAAGACTGATAACATGAGCATTTTTTTAATCTGTAGGCATGTTTTAAAATAACTATATGATCCTTATAATATTCAGCCAGATTTGACATGCCAACCTACTTACCATGCAGTTTCCTCGCGCAAACAACATTTGAATTACTGCCCCTCCCACAATAACAAACAAAAACCAATCAAATTAAGTGTTACTTGTCAAGCACAGTCATGGCAACAATTACTGGCTCTCATTTCCATAGGCGCTGGGACCTCGAAACCTTAAGCGGCCCACTTTGGCTGATGGCCCACTTTAGCTGATGTCACCCTACTGACTAAGGGCGCGATCACACAGACCGCGGATTTTACAGTAGGAGGCGGATGTGTTCTATTGATTGTCAATGAAAATGAGCGGATTACGCGTCTAATATCAGCGCAAGGCAGTTTGCGGATTCTCCGCCTCCCCGCGCCCTGCGGATCGAGTTGAAAAAAGTTCAACTAAAGGCGGAAAACCTGCAGCGGATTTCCAGATAGGAGACCGTTATCAACATTCATATCAGATTCACTATCCAATGTTAGGAGAGCAAGAAAAGAGCTCGTCTTCAATTCTTTTTACATAGATGAATGGACAAAGCATTTTGTGTATGTTATCACAACATTTAATGACACAACAGGCTACGTTGCGAGTGACAGTTGAGTCGTTACGTTGCAGAGTCACCGCATTCAAATGGGCAGTGGATCCGCGCCTGGTGTGGTCACTTCTGATTAATCAGCTGGACGCGTATCGCAGATTGCAGAAATCCACGGTCTGTGATCGCGTCCTTAAGTGCATACTGTTACTGTACTGTTACCATGAATTCCCTCTCTGCAGCTCCTGTCACTCTGGAGGCCAACACTGCACTACTAATAACAACCATCATTCACATCCCTAACACACACCACTCAGCTCATGTGTGTGACCATCATTCACATCCCTAACACACACCACTCAGCTCATGTGAATGATCATCATTCACATCCCCAACACACACCACTCAGTGTTCAGCTCATATGACCATCATTCACATCCCTAACACACACCACTCAGCTCATGTGTGTGACCTCCATTCACATCCCTAACGGTCCGTGTACCATTCGTTCTTTTGTATTTCGTTTCAGAACCAAATAACGAAAAAACGACTTGTTATTTCATTATTTTGTTTTAGTGACAAACGAAAAAACAAATTTCGATCTGAATTTCCAAAATGTATTTTGTACTTCATTTTAAAATTTTTGATATTTTCATCTCTCAGCCTTATGTGCCCCGGAAGTAGCGTTTGCCCCTGCGTTGGCGATGTTGCGAAACACAGGACGATGTTAGGCCCCACCGCATTTCTCGTGGCTCTCATTTGACAGCGCGCACGACTGACTTAGTTTTAAATGTCGTAGGCCTAGGTTACCCGAAGACCCCAGGTTTTATTGACAGTTTTGTTATAGACAACGACCACCGAACACTGTTTTGGTGTTTTGTGGGCTTACTACAGCTAGGCCTATTAGCTAGGCTTATCAGCGAAGCTGTCTTGGAACAATGTGGAGATAGCCTATAGTAGCTGAATGGGATCTGGATTATTATTATTTTTTAAGGCATCTGTTTTCTAGGAACCGAAAGGAGCTGACTTTTGGTGGCAGGTGGTCGCGTCCACAATTACATTTTGATATTGTGTTGTTGTTGGACTCTCGGAAAGAATTGCCCTCTGACGTTTTCCCCACTAGCAGAGATACTGTTGCTGTTGTAAGACCGTCTCTGCCACTAGCCATCAGATCTAATGCCAAGCATTCTTTTGTCATGAACCCTAGAAAGTCTCTAGTTTGCCAAATAAAATCTGTCTTCCTAGCGAATTCATTCCCTTTGTCATTGTCCCTCTTTTCCTGTTAGTAATTTTGACCTGGATATGTTTATCACTGTCATTTGTCCAAACCTACACAATGCGTGCGCTCCGCGCAGCACTTAACACAGCAGGCATCAAAACATCAAAGGAACGCACCGCGTGTGAGCTGCATTCTCCTTATCCCTCATGGAATGGCAAGCCATGTTGATATACTTTAATTTAATTCAATTTACTCCCTATTTTGTTGAGATATTAGGCTTCAGTAAAATGTCAGCACCACACAGCAAAAATACCAGTGTGAAATTAACACCCAGGGTGTTAAATATAACACTGCTTTAGTGTGTGTATGTGACCACCCTTTTGGGTGTTAAATTAACACTTTTGAAAATGTTAAAATATCAACACTCAGTTTTAGTTGATTTTACACCGCATGTTGTGAAAAAGTCACACCCCATAACACTTAAAAGCTTGGAATTCCACACTACACCGGTGTTGATGTTAAATGATTGTGTCATGTGATTACTCTTTTTAACAACAAAGGTTGTCACTTTCCTCACACAAGTGAAATATTTTTGTAAAAAATTCATTATGAACAGAGTTGCATTATAATGGTAGTTTAAGGCTATAGGTTAGATGTCATCAATCAACTCTTTTCAAAAGTGGGAATTTCTCAGATGAGCTTCAATTAACAGCACTTATAATGAACAGATGTCCACATGGGAATGTTGAGGTAGTCCGGTAGTGCATAGGTTAAACCAGTCTGAAACCACCATTAAGAAATCAACATGGCTAACTTAAACTGTAGCAACCATGACACCAACTAGCCAGCCAGTCAACCGACCAGCCAGTAAACCAGTCCGGCCGGCTGGCTGCCAGCCACCAGCCGCCAGCCAGCAGTCAGTCAGCCAGCCAGTCAACGAGCCAGAGTCAGAGTGCCAGCACAATGTTGTGCCATGCTGGCAAGCAACCAACCAGGGGTGGATTTCTCGAATCCGACCAAAATTAGCCTTCGGACCAAGTAAGTACGAACGAAGTCCGACACAACAACTAACCAACAACGATGATTTCTCGAAACCCTCAGACCAACGTGGTCCGATGTAGGTACGAAGTAAGTGCGATGAAATTCCAACCAAGTAAGTTCAGACGCACGATGAAGTTGTCGGAAATGCTCGGAGTGTCTCGCCTCAGCTCGGGTGCATTTGTCGCAAAGCAGTGACGCTGTACCACACAGTGCCTGTCAAATTCAGGCTATACATCTATCAAAGTCCACAAATCTTTGTCAACACAATCATGTCCCCGACTTCACCCCTCTTCAACTGCAGTTACCAAATGTGACATTACAATCCACCATGTGTTATGTTTACTTAGGTTTTGCATATAATGTTTAATATTGTAGGCTATAGCCTACTACTATTATGGAAGCACGGCTGGTGGGTGAGTGGTTAGAATGTCGGAATTTCACACACGTTTGCCGTTTCCTTATCGGACGCGTGAGTTCAATCCCCGGTGAATATACTATAATAACCACCCAACACATCTTTTTTCCACGGCAAGCGAAGTCATTCTCACGCTCATGGGCAACGCAACACTTTCAACAGGTCATGGCCAGGCAGATTGCAGTTAAATGCTGCTTGAAATGATAACTGAAATTACGCTTGAGAATTAATAAAACATATCAGAATGTTTATTTAATTTTCCAGTCTGCACGCTTCTTTACGCGCAACGTAAGCGGGTGGAACTGCCATTATTGCCGTTGTACATAGGCTAAAGACCCGCAGGAAGGGACCTATGGAAGGGGCCGTTAATGTCTGTAAACATGGCACAATCAAAGTCCTTCAACGTCGGAAAAGACCTGTTAACGCAATCATATCCCCAAAACCCACCCCATTAAATGCAGTAACCAAATGTCGGTCTACACATCACCATCAATGAAGAGCAATGGGCGGTGAATGGTAAGCGCGAAGGCATTTTCAGTGTGACAAGATTTCGATTCCCTCAGTAAGATAGGCCTACATAAAGCGCAGGTGTCTATTCCTCTGCGCAACTGTTTATCCAACCTCTGTGTGTGTGCGTAAATTGGCCGATCCACGCGTGCTGTTGGGCGCGCTTGTGGAGCTCTGGCATCGGAGAGTCTTTGCCTCGCAGCCACGCACGCAGTCACATTAAGGCCAAGTCAAATTGCTTTTCACCTGTATTTTACAAAAACACAAAACGATGGCCCAATTTACACAGATAGAGAAAGAATGACACGATGCGCTGTGTTGTTTTCTGATCCCCCTGACTGCACTGCACTTCGTGCGCCATGGGCCATGGCGCTATTTGGAGTGTGCTCACTGCTGAAACAACATTTGCTTTAACAGTAGCCTATTGGCCGGCTGCTTGTGACAGACTTGTATTACAATAGTAGAATTGAAATGAAAAGAAGAATATGAATGCTATGACATAAGACCTAGTAACGCGAAGAAGTGTCCTATTCTTGTCATCACGCTTGCCTTTCCGAGTGCCTTTCCATTACGCACTATTTCAACATACTAGGGCAGTTGCATAATGTCCATTTTTGAACTTGTTGTAGCCTACGATGTAGTTTGGAGTTCTTGTGGACTAAGACATAGCCTACAATGCAAGGAATAGGCCTACAAGAAGGATCACCGCACACTGGTGCCTTTTAAAAATAATAGTGAACAGCGCATTTCGCAATGGCAACTTATAGGCTACATGTATTTCCATGTAGCCTATGCTTGTTGGAGTTTAATCAAAATGTGCTATTGGCTTTGTTATGTGTGGAGATATGTGAGCAATTAAATAATCTGCATTCATGCGAGATGCTGCTTTTGGTGTGGGTTCAAATCCCGATGGTAATCAAACGGTTCTTTTTTTGGCGCAGCTTTGATTGATCGGAGCTCGTGAAGCACGATAGTGGAACATATAATTTCCTACTATATTTGGACAATATTTTTATCTCCTATTTGAATATTGTGTTGGTGGGGGGGTTTTTCAGCCCTGTTCGTAACATGACTAGACATTTGGTGTAGTATGGGTCGGAGGCTTGTGCACTTGGTGGCAGTAATCGATCGATGTTGCTTGAACTCTGCCTGAACCCGCCCCAAACCACGAGCAAGAGTGACGTGCTTCCCAAAACAAAGGTGAACTAGCTAACCATGCTAGTCGTTCCAATTCCGACAGTAGTACTAACGAACAGCCCCTACTTCGTTTTGCAGGAACACCTGCGTCGTTCGCACCAACATCGGACGAACGACTAACTACATTACTTGTAAACATTGGTACTTTGTAAGTCCGAACGAAGTGTTCCAGAAACAGTTTTGTCGCAGCTGGGTCGTTAGTTGCTACCTTAGTTAGCAACGAAGGTTTCGAGAATGTTAGCCCAGGACAGTGACAGGCCAGCTTTATAAACAGGTGCAAGTGAGCTGTAATGAAAGGGTTAATTTAGGTGCATTGGAAATAGTACAGCACACTAACACATCCACACCACATGGGGGCACTGACTACCTTTTGCGGCTCTGAGCCTTTAAGTAGTAGTGGAAGCCATCTTGGTTGAGAAGCGGGATAGTCATTTGGGAAAGCAGAGCCCTGGAGAGAGGCTGAGCTCGCATGCTCTGCGTGGGGCTGGCATTGGAGCTAGCCTGCTCAGGGTTTCAGGGACTGACTTTGGGACATGTGGAAAGTTTATGGATGCATGGACCTTTGGGATTTTATGTATTTACGTGGGGTTTCCCCTACAACTGTGACCATCGGAGGAGAGCCAGCTGGGGAAAAGGCTCTGAAGACAGAGTTGTCCGACACCGATGTCAATGCTTGCATTCGCCCAGGGTCGCAGAAGGTAAGCTTGGTGGCCCTTACACAGCTGGCTGTACAAATGGCCCAGAATTTGGTGCTATGTCCCCCCAGTCCGCCATTTGGAATTTTAACACCAACATAGTCAGTTTTAACACTTTCCCAGTGTATACTGTATATGGGGACCACTGTGTCGGTGTTAACTTAACACTTTTGGTAGTGTTATAAATACAACACTAACTCAGTGTAAGGATGTTAACACTGTAAGAGTTAAGTATTAACACCAGATGATTGTTGAATTATTGATAGCCTTACTCTAACAGTGTCATTTTTTAACTACAGATTAGTGTTCACACCAACACTAACATGTTGGCATTTTAACGCCATGAAATTGTTGGTTCTTAATTGAAAGCCCCATTCCCCACCACGACCGAGACAATTGTGGCATGGAACCACATCGTCACACTGCTCTCTTAAGCTGATAGTCAGAACTATCCTTAACAGGTGGGAGACACAAGCATTAACACTGTGTGCAAATACTGTGACCATTTGATATTTGCAGTTTCCTTCATGATACTACTATATTTGCAAGTGTGTATAGAAATGACTGGGGGACCATAGTTAAACAAAGCTGGGATTTCCTAATCAAATAAGCAACACAGCAAACAGGATACCTGCTACCATAATACCCAATAGCAACCAAATAGCTAGCCAGCCAACCAAAAGAGTCAGTTGTTGGTTAGTCAGCCAAGCAGCCAGCCAACAAACAGTCAGTCGGCCGTCAGCCAGCCAGCCAACTAACAAGTCAGCCAGTCAGTAGTGCAGCCGACCAGCCAGTGGTGTAGTCTACTTTTGTATGGTGGGTATACTGTATATTTGAACATTTTTTGAAGTGGGTATACTGTATATATTTGTGCTATTCAAAGTAATGGATCAATCAATTTTAAGTGGGTATACTGAAATCCCTGAAATTTAGAAGTGGGTATACTCCGTATACCCGCATTCTACGTAGACTACACCACTGCGACCAACAAACAAACAAACCAGTCCGTTAGTCAGTCAGTCAGTCAGTCAGTCAGTCAGTCAGCTCACTAACCAACAAACAAACCTGTCAGTAAGTCAGTCGGCTGTCAGCGAACTAGCACTGTGCTGTGCCATTTAGGCAAGCAACTCAATCATTGTGACAGTCTGAGTTTATATACTGGTGAAAGTGAACCATGTGACCAGAGTGATGAGACATTTGGCAGCTGTAGGCAGTAATTGAAGTAATTGAATCATGTTGTGACAGTACTTTATACTCAAGTGAGGTCAGGCACTAATTGACGGATTCATTGTGCACTACCATTGTTCCTGGTTGATGGTAGGCAATGTCAATCATGTCATGCAGCTATTTAACTTTCAATTGTGCAATTGCACTTTACAAGATAGCCTAATTTTGTTTCCTAGGTGGCAATATTCTGATTTAAAATTGGATGCTGGTGTTTGGGCGTGCACATCTAAGACAAAAGCATTAGCAGGTGCCAACACTTCATCATCACTAGAGTTTTGAACATGTTCAGCAAAATATCCCGGATGTAGAACCCAACACTGATTGGTGTTCACATGATAGAACTCTGAAAATTAACAACTGCACCAGGCCGGCATGAACTTCAAGGGTATCGCAAATTAAATGTGTAACACTAGGTGGTGTTCATTTGCTTGAACTCTAGAAATTTGACACTGGGAAATTTGCTGTTTCATTTACCTTATGTGGTTGTTTTGCGGTTGTTTTCTTCAAATTCTTAAAACATTATAGAATTCTTGCGTAAGGACTTAAGGATATCAGGACATGATTTCATCAACACCAATCTGCTTTGTTTTAACACCAGCATCAACAACACCCTGATTTAACATCCAGTGTTGTTTTAAATCAATATGGTGTTAAAATACACCAACACACTCTGTTTTAACACCGACACTGAATATTTAACATTCCCATATTTGCTGTGCACATCAACGTTATTTTGGCAAGTGTAATGTGCTGATGCAAGTACGACGGTGAAACAAGACGCATAGGCTTACAAATAGTAGGGCGCAAGGCTATACTTCCCCAAGCTTACTGAAAATGGCCATTGCCACTGTGTTCAACGTGTTTTTACACATTCAAATACTCCCACTAAAGACATCTCCCAAACTCAACGATGAGTGCTGCCAGTGCACATTTCACCTAGCACCACACACGTGGACAGCTCGCAGTGCAATACAAGGGCTGCACCAGCTGCAAATGCCAGAGAGAATGATCGCACATAGAGCTACTCAGAAATGTAACCTACTGTAGGCCTACTGATGATAGGGGGTGAAGTTTTTGCCCCTATTTCATTTTCCAGTGTAAAACTGATGCTATTGTTTTTGTGGTAATTGCCTCAATTTATTTTACTGTAAAACAGCATTTTGGTTGGCCTTCATTTGTGATTTATTATTTATGTTTAAGTTTTGTAACGTGGACAGGGTCATTCCACGCCAAATCTCCGAATCATCCCGCACGACCATCTCGGATTTGGCAGAAAAAAATCAAGGAGGTTCACAAACGTCCCAATAGGAAAAGTGCAAAATTATAGCTCTCAACTCCTCATAGTTTTGTCATTAAAAATGTTTTTGTCAGGTACCCCCCTGACTCGTTTGGAACAGACTTCTCAGAGAGCCCACTTTCAGATTGCTGTATCCAAAAAACTGCTTTAAGTAGGTCCTTACAAATTTCAAGGGGTAACATTTGGAACATGTACTTGTGAAATGTGGATTTTCACACATCCTCTTGTCATTTACCACCGTTTTCTGGGGGCTTAAAGTTGCTTGAAAAATTCTCACCTTTGAATTTGTGGGCATCTTTGAAGGACTGTGGTAAGCGCAGTTTTAAAGACAGAAGTTTGATATGGACAATATATGTTCCCAACCATTCTGTGCATTGTCTTGAAAGACTGATCTTCTGAGATGAACAGTTTAGAAGATATGAAGTCTTTAAAATGGAAAAACTGAAACTTGGTGCCATCTTTGCCATGTCATTAAAAAAAAAATGTCACGACTCACCACCATATTATCAACAGTTTTGGAAAGATTAGATGTCTGTTCTTAACATATCCAAAAACTGTGATGGTATTCTGCCTCATTTGGTCACAATGATTTTTCAAAAACCCACTGTTGGGTGACTTCCATAGCTCCTATGAAAAATGTATATTAGTGGCATCTTCGCCATGTTATACAAAAGAAATGACAAAACTCACCACTATGACATTTACAGTTTTAGAGAGACTCAATGTCTGTTTTTAACATATCGTCGGCTTGCTACCAAAACCGCCTAAGTCCGAATTTGGTCGAAATGAGATTTTTGCATAAACTTACTCCCCTACCACAGCTGCATCACCCTGCCTTTCTGCCAGGTTCATTGATCAATCACAACAGTCACCAGAGTCAAAAATCTGTATGTATAAAGTCACACACTGCCTATGAGAAAATGAATGACCAGGGACGTAGCTATAGGGAGGACAAGGAGGGCATTTGCCTGTAGGCCTAGGGCCCTCCTGCAGGTGGCAGGGGTAGGGGCCCTATTTTGATATTGGCAGGTGGTATGGGGGCTCTATCTATTCATCCTGGGGCCCTGTGCCCAATTGTTCTGCCAATGTGAATGACTTGGGTAACTTGACTTCGCCATTTTTGATGCAAGAAGCCGTTTATTTACATCTGTTGAGAGTTTTTTTTTTTCACTCTCTCTCTCTCTCTCTCTCTCTTCAAAGACAATGGCCATGTTTTAAAACTTCATCCTTAGACATCTGTCTGAGATAATCTTATCACACAATGGTTGTAGCCCTACATTAATTAATAGTTGTAGCCCTGAAATGAATTCAGCAATCATTAATCATGTACTTTATTTGATGTTATCACAGATTTATAACAGACTGCCATAGACTGAATTGTCTCATAACAATCTGTTAAATTGTAGCCTTATGCAATTTTTCATAATGTAGACTTTAAACATCCTTGGGTTGCTGTCACTAGTGCAATGCATTATTACATACGCAGAAGAATTTCCAACTCAAATGTGTAAAGTATCCAGTAGTGGTTCTATATCATATTCTGAATGGCACGGTCATGGTGTTGAAGTGGGCGGGGCACAGTTCTATGACCAGGTTACCTCGGTCATAGGCAAGGTTGGGAGGGTGGGGCAGTTCTATGAGCATGGAGAAGAGCAGAAGTTAAGCAAAGATGATAAACAAGGAGGAGACAGTTCGTGAGGAGGTACAAGGACCAAAGAAGTGCCCCACCCCTTGATCCTCCTCCATGACTGATGGGACCTCAACATGGAGATTGGGCGTCACTGCATGGCTTATTCTGTGTGACACTGCGGTTGGTGTCTGCCCTGGTACGAGTAATGTATGCATTACCATAGTGGCAATTGCTCTGGCACAACGACAAAAAGAGTTATACTTTGAATGAGAATGCAAATAATGTTTAGTTGAAAGCTAATATGACTGAAAGTGCGAGATAGTGAAATAAATCTCTGAAAATCTGTTGGTAGACATGAGAATTACCAAAGGCAAAAGAAACCCCTAAGTGTTTAAGTTAAACAGTTAGACATAATGAACTTAATACATAGCATGCTAGATTGTTACAAGGTCTACAAAAATATTTAAATCATTCACCATATCCAGGATTAAAGTTTGGAATAAAAATAAAAAAGAATAGTATAACTATCAAAATAATGTGCAGTGCATTGTTCCTGTTTTGCAGCTTCAAATAATTTATTTTAAAGTGTTTTGTTTTAAAGTGGACCAATGACACAGACATGATGACAGGAGGATGCAGATGTGGTAGGCGAGTAAAAAAGGGGAGTTCTGCAAAAATCTCCTTTGACCAAAATTATTAGGGGGGACTCACAATTGCTCTTTGCCCAGGGTCTCAGATTTCCTAGAACCGCCACTGATGTTTGGCGCCCCCTTTGGTGCCTAGTTTTTCCCTGTTTTCCGAAAACCCCAAAATCGGACTTAGGCGGTTTTGGTAGCAAGCCGACGATATCCAAAAACTGGGCTGGTGCTCTGTCTCATTTTTTAAGAATGGACTTGTAAAAACGGCTGTGTGACATCTGCAGCTTGCTGCTCTATTGAGGTGGGGCCCCTGCTCTGATCTTTGCAGGCTACATGGGGGCCCTATTTACCAGTATTTGCCATGAGGCCCTATGTGCAATTGTTCCGCCACTGTGAATGACTTGAGCAATTTGAGTCAGACATTTTTGATACAAAATATTTGACTTGAGCATTTTCGACACACTCAGTATAATACGGCAAAAAAGTAAAAGTGGCTGTTAACAGTTTTTTTTCCAGCTTTTTCTGAAACTACATTTCAGTAAATCAAAGGATATAGACGTGTGTAAACTTCATCTTTAGGCACTGAAAACCAAATACCGGAATAAAGTGATGAAATGTTGAATCACTGAAACATCCCTGTAGATCTTGAAACAAGTACATCCTGACTATCACCACATCTCAATGCTTTTTATTACAATTCATAACAATCTTTAATAACTTGTTTACCAACTTTGATGCAGTTCTGAGGCCTGCTGTGGATTATTTTCGACTGTTTATGAGATATTATCTTTCATCATGTGATTAGTCTTTCTACATTTGACTTGTGTTTCGCTCCATGTATACATGTATGTCCACTTGTGCAAACTTATCAGGGTTAATGTAGAACATCAAACAGTAATACTTGTGTTGCTCAGCTCTGTGACAGAGTTGACCCTTGATGAGCATTCAGTCAGTATTGCAGTGGTCTAGCACCATGCTCAGGGTAGCTCAGTCATGGTGATTGGAGGGGCAGGACAGCTGTTTAGTCAGGTTACCTCCTTACGAACAGTCTCCTCCTTTTGTATCATCACTGTTTTTTTCTCTTCTCCATGATAACAAAAGTGTCCCCGCCCCCCAAAAAAACCATGACAAAGGTGACCTGTTCATAGAACTTGGCCCCGCCCCAGTCCTAACCATGACCGAGGAACCTAGCGCATTGTATTTCTTCATGGCAAAGATATGTATTTTGAATCATTTGATATGCACCTATACTAACAAATCACAGTTGCAGAAGTAATGAGAAATTTGAAATGTATCAAAGTAAAATTTAAAAGTATCTTTACAGCTAAAAGGAATTTATTTTAAAAAATCAAATGCCGATTGAAAGTATGGCAAACATCCTGTACCAAGACTATGTGTTAACAATGCAACATTACGTATCAGAATGATTCAATTCATTTATCACTACTGCAATTCAAGACTTACTTTACGGTATAATAGCAAAATGTTAACTCCTACAGTGTTGAGGTTTAAACACATGGCCATAACCTTTAATTCACAAACATTTAGCTACCAAAAAATGTAGTTACCTAAAAGCTAAAAGAAAATGAAAAATAATAATGGTATATAAATCACTGTTTTATTTGTGTGCTTCAGAAATATCAAGTCACATTTCTTGTATCAAAAATGCCCAAGTCAAACTGCCTGTCATTCGCAGTGTCAGCCCAAATAGATTGGCACCCAAAAGTCTGCAAAGGTCATGATCATGGCCCCTACCACAAATTGAGGAGGGCCCTGGACAAATGCCCTGCTTGTCCCCTATAGCTCCGCCCCTGGTAATTCATGTGACTTAGGCATTTTCACAGGAGCTGCTGATGTAACAGCAAAGGGTTTTTCAAGAGTCATTACAAGACATTGATGCAGAACACCATCCCAGTTTTTGGATATGTTACAAACAGTTATCCTATCTTTCCAAAACTGCTCAGTTCATTGTGGTGACTGCTGTCATTGTTTTGGTATAGCATGGCAAAGTTGCCCCCCAATATCAGGTTTTCATAGGAGCAGTGGAAGTCACACAACAGTGGGTTTTTAAAAAATCATTGTGACCAAATGAGGCAGAATACCATCCCAGTTTTTGGATATGTTAAGAACAGACATCTAATCTTTCCAAAACTGTTGATAATATGGTGGTGAGTCGTGACATTTTTTTTTAAATAACGTGGCAAAGATGGCACCAAGTTTCAGTTTTTCCATTTTAAATACTTCATATGTGATGCGATCTGGGAAAACCCTTCACATGGTGGGATTTTACATTTTTGAGATATCATTACCATTTGAAAGTCAATGTCAAGCTCTTTCCAAAGGTGTTTTCGTTATTTTCATATCTTGTCTCTATCAAATGTTATACTTACCCAAAGTCAACTTAGTCGTTCAGAGGAATTCTGAGAAAAAACACTCTAAAGGTTGAGTATGGAGCTTGTGGCCAGAGGAGGTATTGCAACTATGCAAGGCAATTGTGGCCACAGTGAGTATTGCAACTATGCAAGGCGATTGTGGCCAGAGAAGGTATTGCAACTATGCAAGGCACTTGTGGCCAGAGTAGGTATTGCAACTTAGGAAAATGTGAGGTTGAGTATGGAGGATTGTGGCCAGAGTAGGTATTGCAGCTATTTTTTCTTTGATTTATTTACGTAATGTGTTTAGTTTTGAGTTTGAGTCAAAGAAACAACTAAGGAAACAAACAAAAAACATCCTTGTTTCAACACAGCATGGATAGCACATTATTATGGATAATAATTATGACCATATTAGTAATTATTATTATTAATATTATAGATATTGGGATACTCTGTTTAATTGAGCCATTCTAAGTACTTGGGACACTCTAATCCCCAATGGAGACATTATCATAGTTAGCTTTTCATTCAGTGCTTGATTATTATTATCATCTTTCGTACATTAGTTTGTAAGACCAATTGTAATCCACATCAATACAATGTAATGTTCCTAGACTTTCGCTGTGCAAGAATTGTTTTCTTAGGCCTACTTTAATAAAATGCAGGGTATTAGCTTATACTCTCTCAGATCGCTACCTAGAATTTGGATCACTCCAGGAGAGAGGTACTGCTGAGAAGCAGTGCAGCGTGCTGATACGATGCTCCGGATGCCTCACTGATGGTGGGAGATACGGGCAGGACAGTTTTTTGGTCAAGGTACCTCTTAAAGATTAGTCTCCTCCTTCTGTATTGTCTCTAGTGGAATTTTGCTCTCATCCATGTCCATAGCACAGCCCCACCCCCAAACCATCACCACAACTGAGGTAGCTCATCATAGAAGGCGACTCCGCCCCCAGTCCCTCACCGTAACTGGATTACTTAGAGTAAGGGATACTGGCAATGGAGCGATTTCCAACCACACAAATTTTCCAATTGCTTCAGGTCTAATATGTACCTTGATGTTGGCAAAACAAAATTAATCATAAATAAGTTAATTTGACAGAATTTGAGATCAGACTTTGGAATGACCTTATATCCAAGTGAAGGGGCATTAGGTTTAACTACTGCTCCTTGTAACATTGATGATTGTCACTACTTAGAGAATTAAGTCTCAGAAGCAATAGGCTACCTGAATGAAAGCAATATTTAAAGATTTCATTAATCTCATTTATTTATCTTCAGTAAATTTGGAATCCAATGGCACTACTTCTGAGGACAACAAAACACTGGAAAAAAAAGCAAGAGTAGGCCTAGCACATTGCACTTGGTTTTGATATTCATTGATTTTTTTTTATTTTTTTTTAAATTATTATTATTATTATTATAGTAAATAACAGAAGGCCACTCATCAAACACTACCTACCACATGCCTGTTAATTTAAAATCGGTTAAACAAATGTAGGCTAATTTCATTACTTTTCCTGGGGTCTTTTTTTTCTCTCCCAGAGACCCTCAAACTGCTGGCGAACTGTGGGTCGTCTATAGGCTACATACTGGCCTCTGTGTATAGAATATAATTTCAAATTAAATTGTCTATTGATTCGTCATGTAGGCCTATAGTCATGTAGCCTATTCGTAATTTACTGCCCAACTTTTGCCATTTTAAAATAGGTTCCTAAAGCATTCCACCAGGTAAAGAAACGAATGACGTGTATTGGACCTGCCATTTTATTGTTTAGGGTATGAAGCGAAAATATCAGCAAAATGTGTCAAAAATGCAAAAATGGGAACCATCAGTGTCTCGGAAAAGTGCAATGAGCTCTCTGCTCGGGAGGTAAAACTTGGTTTTGCGCGATTCCATAACACCAGCTGCACGCAAAATAAACGAACATAGGCTATAGCCTACATGCCTCGGAATAGGCTACAGTACGGTGAAGACCGCTTTGTTTTTTACTCTCTGTAGCAGGCAGCACAGTCATAACAGACGAGAAAATGTTTTCTCCTAGCCTAGCGAGCCAGACCCGTACAGCAAAAAGCTGTACCAGGGTCTAGGAGGGCTGGGCAGCAGTGTGGGCGGGATAAACGGTTGCTTCAGCACTCAACGCCACGCAATTGGATGGCAAACAACCAATCCCCACACACTTCTGTGTAACGTCACAGCTGTCTTGTGGAGCGGCAAACTCGAGCGCCGTCGTAGCAGTGAATGCGTGTGATCACCACAGCCACAAACAAGTTTCCTAATAAATCGTGTTTTCACTTACATAGTTCAAAAATGCCTCGTTTTCAACCACACGGCCCTTCTTGATCATCCAGCGAAATGTTGAGCAATTTGGGGCTTGTTAAATGGTTATATTTATGATTGTTGTCAACATGGCATGTTCGGTGTTAGCTAGCTAGCTGTATACCCATAACTAATACACGGCTGGATATTAGCTCTGTGTAATTGACGACAGATTGGCTAGCCGCTAGCTCGGTAGACTCTAGGTGTCATTCCCATCTATTTAGTAAGCGACTTACAGACTTTCAAAGCTCCCAAATGTCTCGTTTTTAATGACATGAATCTTATTAGAATTTGGGGCAGGCATATAATACAAGGCTGGATACCTAGCTCTGTGTTATTGGCGACAGGTTAGCTAGCAAGCGAGGGCCCCTTTGTAGTTGGAGCGGCAAACTCGAGCCGTCGTAGCAGTGAATGCATGTGATGACCACAGCCACAAACAAGTGTCCTAATAAATCGTGTTTTCACTTATACAGTTCAAAAATGCCTCGTTTTCAACCACATGGCCCTCCTTGATCAACCAGCGAAATGTTGAGCCATTTGGGGCTTGTTAAATGGTTATATTAAGACTGGATACCAGCTCTGTGTTATTGACGACAGGTTAGCTAGCCACTAGCTTGGTAGACTATGCCATTCCCATCTATTTAGTAAGCTACTCAAAGACTTTCAAAGCTCCCACATGTCTCGTTTTTAATGGCATGTGTCTTATTAGAAATTGGGGCAGCAATTTCATTCTACACCTACAGTAGTGGTCTGATAATAGCGTGTGACTATCTGGTCCTGTAAAATGCTCAAATTGGCTTACCGAGCTAGTTTAAAACATCGAATGATCAAATGGTATTGTGTTGTAATCTATTTGCGTCCGATAAGTTCATGGTGTATTATTACATCAATCCATGTCAGACACGAAATGTATTATCATCCAGGCTTTTTAAATTAAGTGCACTTTCGTGCTGTACGTAGCACGGACGGACACCATGCTTCTTCTTAGAAAGTTTCCTGTTTACTAAGTAGCCCGGCCCCCCTCGCGATTTGATTGGCTCTGTCATCGGATAACTTTCAGCCTCGCAAAACGACCGGGGTCCGCTAGACTGCCCCCGGGAGCAAATTCAATTTGCGGTCGCTAGGGGCGTCTAGATTTCTAGGCTAGTTTTCTCTGTGCTTATCTTTTTCACTATCTCGCGCGTCGCTTGAAAGGACTTAGGTGATTTGAAAGACTGGGGTGAAAGTCACCGGTGCAGTTTGACTTTGAAATGTGACTGTTGAAGATGTGTTAACTGAACCCATTAGTTAGGCGAGACATAGATGCATAGATATATTATTTTTCAACATCTGAGTTGATCCAGTGACGCTTCTACAGTGTTACGGAGCCAGTTATGACAGTTATGATTCACAGCCACTGACAAAGTGCGCTGCAGAGCACTTTTGACCCTCTGCAGCAGGCAGCACAAAAAATAGAGAGGAGAAACTTTTTTCTTCACGCTCTTCACTGTCCGGTGCGTCGCGGGAAAGGACTGACATGAGGTTAAACGTCACCGAGTAGGCTATCTCAGATTGACTCTGGAAACGGACTGCTGAAGACGTGTGAACTGAACAAATTCATTTGGCACGGTTCTAAATAAAAGCATTTTAATCTTCCACATCTGAAATGATCCGATGAGGCTTCTTTAAATTACAGAAATCGAACAAGCCTGGTCTTGACCACCTCTACATCTTTCAATTCAGCACCGTTTATTATGGCAACAAGGACACAGTGCAGTAAATTAAACTTTTCGTTATAGATAAATCATACGGGCGCTTTACTTTTAGATTTGCATGTGAGCTATCCAATAGGCCTACAAAATGAAATCTACATTCCAGTGCCGTTTAGTAGTCTAATCGCAGTTGTAGTGATAAACTGCAAGAGGCACATGAGACTGAGTTGAAATGCACAGGGCTCGACGACCTCTCCGATCCACGGAGAGGTGTCGCCTAATGTTTCTTTGTATTTATTGTTCCTTCTTTCTTTATACCTATTAGGCCTACTTAAGAAAACTCTGCTTCATCGAGACAGAAGGCATTCTTAACTGCTCAGATGCGCTGACAATGAGTGAATACACATGTGTAAATTCTGAGCCTTCACGTCTACAAACTCTGATGTTTTTTTCCCTCAACCTCGCGCGCCCCTGCGCTACAAGCGTAGTCACCACGTTGGCTGCGCAGGCAGACTGCTCACGGGTGCCTCCCCTCTCACCCCACATCGGGCCGTTTCAATCTTCATTTTAACACATTAAAACAGCGATTTCAGACAAAATATTTTCAGAGATGATAGACAAGATGTTAAACAGCAATAATTTAATGAAAAACCGATTTCAGGAAAACATCACTTCTCGACCTATTTTCGCTCTTTCCTGAGAAACGGCCAGGGCGACATCCGACGGGTTTTCCCAGATCGCATCACATATCTTCTAAACTGTTAATCGCAGAAGATCAGTCTTTCAACACAACATGCACAGAATGGTTGGGAACATACATTGTCCATATCAAACCTCTGTCTTTAAAACTGCACTTACCACAGTCCTTCAAAGATGCCCACAAATTCAAAGGTGAGAATTTTTCAAGCAACTTTAAGCCCCCAGAAAACGGTGGTAAATGACAAGAGGATGTGTGAAAATCATCAGAAGTACATGTTCCAAATGTTACCTCTTGAAATTCATAAGGACCTACTTAAAGTAGTTTTTTAGATACAACACTCTGAAAGTGGGCTCTCTGAGAAGTCTGTTCCAAACGAGTCAGGGGGGTACCTGACAAAATCATTTTTAATGACAGAACTATTGTTGAGAGCTATAATTTTGCACTTTTCCTATTGGGACGTTTGTGAACCTCCCTGAGATGGTCGTGCGGGATGATTCGGAGATTTGGCGTGGAATGACCCGACTATCTTCTACGTGTATACTTTTGTTTTTAGTTTGTTATAATTACTGACAATGCAAATTCCTGATTTTTGTGTCCTTTTGACATTTTTTGGAAGGAATATAATCAAAATAGTCCCGCCGCATGGATTATTGTTTTGTTACGTGCATGTGAGAGATTTATGTCGGCAAAGGGTACAACAGTATTATTTGGTTGTATTGTTTGGTCTTTTGTAGACTGTCTGTACGTATTCACTCATGAAACTGTAACGTGCTTCACACATAAGAGTAGTGCCGCCAGAGACGCTATTTAAAATATCTTTGGTGTCGCGATTTCAGCACCATGGACAGAGTGCGCCCCTCCATGAAGGCAAGGCGGCGGACAGACCCTGACGCGTCAGGTCATGTAGACGGACATGAAAGCTTTACACTGATACATTTTCATTAAAAATATTGCCGTTTGGATTTGTTTAAGACTGTGAATTTCATGTTTCAAAACACCTCTTCTGACAACATCCAGTATGGATTTAGTTATGATTTTAACCTGTTTAATCGAGGTCGGCTTGTAGCTATAACTTCCGGGTCCGTGTACTTTTTCGTTCATTCATTATTCTATTTTGGAATGAAATATGAAATTCAAAAAAGGGTGCAACTTCTTGTTTTGATTAAAGCAATACAAGCAGAAATGGCTGTATTTTGTTTTCTGCATGTGTTACTTCATACCATAATAGCATTATAAAAAATGACAACATTTTTGATCGTTTTTCAATTTGTGATATTCGGCTATTCGTTTATTGAATTTCATTTGACTGACCCCTCCCCCTCTGTTTACCCAGAAGGAAAGTTCGCCGTCTGAAACGCATCAGAAAAGGTCTAGCTACCAAACGACACACAGAACAGTAGCTGGAGCCAGAGACACAACAGAAAAATAATAGAATGATGAAAAACATTTTTGCGATGTACAGGCTAGTACCCTACTAACAATTTTTAGTTCTACGAAGGTTCCTGGAACACAAGCCCTTGGTTCCAGTTTAGTTCTGGGTACGTCCCCAGAGAGTCATTTTTGGTTATTTTTCCATTCTCACTTGGTTGGCAGGAAAGTTTAACTTTCGTTCCTAGAATGTTATATGTGTAGTTCCCATTCCGTTCCCTTATTGTTCTCTCACCGTCACTTTATTCCTGTTCATGTCATGTTTGTTCCCTTGTCGTTCCCATATGGTTCCCTTAACCTTGTTGGTTGCATATTTGGTTCCTTAGACATGCTCCTGGTGTTCCCCCAACCTTGTTTATTATTGTGAATGTGTTTTGGTCCTGCCCCACTATCTCTCACCATAGTTGAGGTACCCTGATCATGGTACTTAAGGACCTCCCATCCTCCACCATCACTGAAACACCCTGCGCCTGGCATCAGCTTGGCACACTGCTGTCTTAGAATGATGATTAAAGTTGCTGAAATCATGTATGATGTCTGTATTTTATATATCAGTCTATGCCGTACTGTACCACAATGTGAGATAAATATCAGCTGAGCATGTATGAACACAATCTAGTGGGGATTAATACCAAATGTTTTCCTTAATGAAGTTTAAAGATAATCATACCATCTACATCAAGTGCACAATGGCGCAAGCAATGTAACATGTGCTGTTACTGACTAGCTCACAAAGCAAGGCACAAGATGTAGCCAACAAATGCCATAAGCCAAAAGCAGTTAAACAAGCGCTTGCAAAGCAGTTAAACAAGCGCTATGCTGTGCCATGCTGACCAGCCAGCAGGCAGGCAGGCAGGCAAATAACTAAAGCACTCTGACAGCAGGTTTATATACAGGCTCAAGAGTACCATGTGACCAGATTGATTAGGAGTTTTTCAGGTGCAAGCAATTGAATCATGATATACCAGCCCTAAGTAATTAGGTTTGGCCAGGCGCTGATGGACAGATTGGTTGTGAAGGGCCTGCTTGTTACCGGCAAAGGTGTAACAAGTTCTCAAGTTATTTCTTTCACTCACATCTTTTGTGTGATGTTGTGTGCACAGCCAAACCCTAGATCGACCCAACCAAGTTGAGTTAAATGAATGAAATGGAATAAAAAAAAATAGATTGTGTACATGATTAAATCTGGAGGAAATACTGTTACTAATATGTAGACGTATATGATTTAATCGGGTGGACAGTCATCATTGCTTATGCTCTGGGCTAAGATTCTCGAAACCTTCGTTGCTAACTAACTTAGCAACTAACGACCCAGCTGCGACAAAATTGTTTCTGGAACACTTCGTTCGGACTTACAAAGTCCCAATGTTTACAAGTAATGTAGTTAGTCGTTCGTCCGATGTTGGTGCGAACGACGCAGGTGTTCCTGCAAAACGAAGTAGGGGCTGTTCGTTAGTACTACTGTCGGAATTGGAACGACTAGCATGGTTAGCTAGTTAACCTTTGTTTTGGGAAGCACGTCACTCTTGCTCGTGGTTTGGGGCGGGTTCAGGCAGAGTTCAAGCAACATCGATCGATTACTGCCACCAAGTGCACAAGCCTCCGACCCACACTACACCAAATGTCTAGTCATGTTACGAACAGGGCTGAAAAAAACCCCACCAACACAATATTCAAATATGGGACAAAAATATTGTCCAAATAGGCCTATAGTAGGAAATTATGTTCCACTATCGTGCTTCACGAGCTCCGATCAATCAAAGCTGCGCCAAAAAAAAAAACGTTTGATTACCATCGGGATTTGAACCCACACCAAAAGCAGCATCTCGCATGAATGTAGATTATTTAATTGCTCACATATCTCCACACATAACAAAGCCAATAGCACATTTTGATTAAACTCCAACAAGCATAGGCTACATGGAAATACATGTAGCCTATAAGTTGCCATTGCGAAATGCGCTGTTCACTAGGCCTATTATTTTTAAAAGGCACCAGTGTGCGGTGATCCTTCTTGTAGGCCTATTCCTTGCATTGTAGGCTATGCCTTAGTCCACAAGAACTCCAAACTACATCGTAGGCTACAACAAGTTAAAAAAAAATGGACATTATGCAACTGCCCTAGTATGTTGCAATAGTGCGTAATGGGAAGGCACTCGGAAAGGCGAGCGTGATGACAAGAATAGCCATCTTCGCGTTACTAGGTCATATAGTATTCATATTCTTCTTTTCATTTCAATTCTACTATTGTAATACAAGTCTGTCACAAGTAGCCGGCCAATAGGCTACTGTTAAAGCAAATGTTGTTTCAGCAGTGAGCACACTCCAAATAGCGCCATGGCCCATGGCGCACGAAGTGCAGTGCAGTCAGGGGGATCAGAAAAAAACACAGCGCATCGTGTCATTCTTTCTCTATCTGTGTGAATTGGGCCATCGTTTTGTGTTTTTGTAAAATACAGGTGAAAAGCAATTTGCCTTAATGTGACTGCGTGCGTGGCGAAGCAAAGACTCTCGGATGCCAGAGCTCCACAAGCGCGCCCAACAGCACGCGTGGATCGGCCACTTTACGCACACACACAGAGGTTGGATAAACAGTTGCGCAGAGGAATAGGCACCTGCGTTTAATGTAGGCCTATCTTACTGAGGGAATCGAAATCTTGTCACACTGAAAATGCCTTCGCGCTTACCATTCACCGCCCATTGCTCTTCATTGATGGTGATGTGTAGACCGACATTTGGTTATTGCATTTAATGGGGTGGATTTTGGGGATATGATTGTGTTAACAGGTCTTTTCCGACGTTGAAGGACTTTGAATATGCCATGTTTACAGACATTAACGGCCCCTTCCATAGGTCCCTTCCTGCGGGTCTTTATGTACAACGGCAATAATGGCAGTTCCACCCGCTTACGTTGCGCGTAAAGACGCGTGCAGACTGGAAAATTAAAGAAACATTCTGATATGTTGCATTAATTCTCAAGCGTAATTTCAGTTATCATTTCAAGCAGCATTTAACTGCAATCTGCCTGGCCATGACCTGTTGAAAGTGTTGCGTTGCCCATGAGCGTGAGAATGACTTCGCTTGCTGTTCTGGAAAAAAGATGTGATGGGTGGTTATAGCATACAATATTAAACATTAGGCTATATGCAAAACCTACAAATAATACATGGTGGATTTTAATATCGCATTTGGTAACTGCAGTTGAAGAGGGGTGAAGTCGGGGACATGATTGTGTTGACAAAGATTTGTGGACTTTGATAGATGTATAGCCTGAATTTGACAGGCACTGTGTGGTACAGCGTCACTGCTTTGCGACAAATGCACCCGAGCTGAGGCGAGACACTCCGAGCATTTCCGAAAACTTCATCGTGCGTCTGAACTTACTTGGTTGGAATTTCATCGGACTTACTTCGTACCTACATCGGACTTTGTTGGTTTGAGGCTTTCGAGAAATCATCGTTGTTGGTTAGTTGTTGTGTCGGACTTCGTTCGTACTTACTTGGTCCGAAGGCTAATTTTGGTCGGATTCGAGAAATCCACCCCTGAACAACACAGTATAAACAAAGTTGGGGGAACATCAGGAGCACGTCTAGGGAACCAGACGTGACCAGACCTATAATGTAACCATCAAGGTTATGGGAACCATATGGGAACGATGAGGGAACAAACATGAAAAGCAATAAAGGTACGGTGAGAGAACGGCGATGGAATGGAATGGGAACCACACATATATCGTTCTGGGAACTTAAATTAAACTTTCCTGGCAACCCAGTGAGAACCAAAACAGAACCAAAAATTACGTATCTGAAACGTATCCAGAACCGAACCGGAACCAATGGCTGCTTGTTTTTTACTGTAACCAAAGGGAACGTTTCTAAGTGGTAAATTTTGGTTTGGTAATAACCCCAACCTTTAGAGAACCAAAAGTCAAACGTTCTCTTTACGTTCTGTGTTACTAGGGATAAGCCTATGCACAGCACGCGTGATGGTTAGGCCTGTATTGGAGCGTGCGTCCGCCTTATAAAATAGAGATGAAATTCCCTTTATGTTATGGACTCAACTTGATAGCCTAAATAAAGTCTAAAGTCTCTGGAATCAATAACCTGGTATACCCTTTCACATGTAGTAATGTGCAATAGGGAGCAAACAGTCCAAAGCAGTGTTCTCGCACAAACTGTTGCGTATTCTGGCAAGTGTAATGAGCTGAAGCGTGCGCTCTCCATACCAAGTTTTCCGCATGTTGAATACACATGTCACTTTGGTGTATTTGGAACATTAGTGATATTGTTGGAAAGCAATATGTCCGGGTAGATACACCTAAAGGCTGGAGATGAACTGGGAAACTGATGCTGATCGTAAGAACTGTCAATGTTCTCAATGACAGTTGGTCTACCCCTTCCCATCGAAGATATCTGTCCCGGTCGCACAGCTGCACTTCTGTTGGATTAGGACGCTATAATAGGCTAAATGGCCAAATACAATCAAGTCTTAAGACCAGGCCTAAGCACATGAAATGTCGTTGCGAAGGTTAAATTGGTTGATAAGTTTAAGCCAAAAAATAGACAGTAAATCATTCTTCTACCCCCCTCTAGGACGCCCTACTCAATGGTGGTGGCGCGTATGCACATGCTTGTGGCGCTTGCTTGATATGGATAGCCTACGCAACCATCTCATGACACAAATTCCTCGCACAGTCATTACAGATCGACCACATCTTTGCAGGCATTGTTGATGCAATATTCAGAACGTTGCTACACTTCAAAGTCTGTTTGCCTCCAAAGAAACCATGTAATGAAGGCTCAACCAGCCTTCCAGGATTTAATCTCAGGTCACCCGAATTCTGAATAAACAAAAGACGCAATTCAGAAGGACGTTTTTCTTTATTGCTTTTCTCTCTTTTCTAAGATTCAACGTTTCATTTTCAGTACCTACAAAATATCAAAATATGGCGCTTGGTTCCATTTCACAAGTGATATTCAAGCGTAAATCATCATAAACAAGTCCTTATTCCTTTCTCGTGTGATATCCGAAATAGAATAATGAATGAACGAAAATATACACGGACCAAACGCTAGTACTTCCGGGGCACATACGGCCGAGAGATGAAAATATCAAAAATTAAAAAATAGTACGTCAACCTTTTTTTCATTGGCGTTATTTTAAA
>NC_085872.1:45066901-45085579 GCF_034702125.1 Engraulis encrasicolus
TTTCGCTTTTCTGTTTTCCCTCCATGTCACTGTCTGGTATGGGACTGTTAGCATAAGATCTAACTCTCTGTGAATACTTTGGAGAGATATAACCCACTGAAGTTTAAGTGATGGAAAATCACACACATTTATGTTTTGATTTGATTTGGCCCGCAGGCCTTTGTTTGGAGACCAAGGCTCTAGATGTCTCTACACTCTTGTATACACTCCTGCCACATAGTGTCTGTCTGGACTAGAACCATTTATCTGCATCTAATGACATATAATAATCTATATCCAATTCATCTCTTAACACTCTCTACATGTATCAACAAATGTGGTTCAATTTCATATCTATCTCTCACTGTTAGATGAAAAATGGTTGTGGTTGAAGTCTCTACGTGTAAACACTAGTAATATGATGCCTCCCTTTCATGCTGTCTTGCCTTTTGTCATGGGAAATCATCATAAAACATACATACTGTACATAAATTGTAATAAAAATGTTATTTTGATTGATAAATACTTTCAATACTTTGCTATTTTCCTTGTGACTCCCCATGACTCAAGATTTTGTTCTTACACTTCTAAGCAGCTCTGTCTGTTTTACAAGAAAAAAAAGAATAAAAGTGACGTCAGAAATACAGTGGTGCTCGTATGTTTACATACCCTATCAGAATATACGCTTTCTTGGCAATTTCTCACAAAGGATTGCACAAAACCTTTTTTTCACTCATTGCTAGTGACTGGCTTAAGATATTTATTAGCAATCTTCTGTGTTTACTCTTTCAAAAGCATGATCACAACCCAAACTACCCAAATGACCCTGTTCAAAAGTTTACATACCCTAGTTTCTGATGCTGAATATGGCCCTGTTTAACATCAGGGACCGCTCTAAATTGTTTGTGGTAGCTGTGGATAAGGCTCTTAATGTTCTCAGATGACAAAACAGCACATTCTTCCTGGCAGAATGGTTGTTTCCTATAAAATTATTGGGTGTCTTGCTGGAACCTCACATTTGAGGTTTCCCCTGAATGGCTCAATGATGTTGAGATCAGGACAGTAAGCCGGTCACTCAAAAACTTCATTTTATTCTTTCCGAAGCTAATGACGGGTTGATTTGGCTTTCTGTGTTGAAATATTGTCATGTTGGCATGTCCAAACAATGGACCATGTGCAGTTTCAAGGCTGATGAGTGTCAAGTTTCCTCCACTATTTTCCACAGGGCAATGTATTCATCATTCTGCGAGTATGGACCAAAAGTATAGTGCATTTGTAACTCAAATGTCCCCATGACAACAGTGGTCCATGACCATGTTTCACAGAAGGGCATGGTAACTTTCATCTTAGGCTCCGTTGACTGTTCTCCAAATGGTACTGTTAATAGTGGCTGAAAAAAGTTCCATATTGATCTAATTTATCCAAATGACTTTGTCACAGGCATTCTGATGCTTCTCACTATGCTATTTGGTGTATCATATGCAAAATAACATGTTTGCATTTTTGTAGTAATGACTTTCTCCTGGCAACCCCCAACAGCCCATCTTTCCTCAAGTGCCTCTTTGCTGTACAGTTTAAAACATTTTTTCATGTTGTCCTATATTTCACCTAAAGTTATTTTTTGGTTGTCCTATGCCTCCTGAACAATTTCCCTTGCAATGATCATTGCAATGCAATGATTCCCTTGCCCAATGGCTTGATTCCAACCAAACCCCCTCATATTGCATTTCTGAATTGAAATTCCAACAGTGCCAACATGACAATATTTCGACACAGAAAGCCTAATCAACCCGTCCTTAGCTTCAGATAGAATAAAATGAAGGTTTCTGAGCGACCATCTCACTCTCCTGATCTCAACATCATTGAGCCACTCAGGGGAAACCTCAAATGTGAGGTTCCAGCAAGACACCCAAATATATTATAGGAAATAACCATTCTGCCAGGAAGAATGTGCTGTTTTGTCATCTGAGAACATTAAGAGCCTTATCCACAACTACCACAAACAATTTAGAGCGGTCCCTGATGTTAAACAGGGCCATATTCAGCATCAGAAACTAGGGTATGTAAACTTTTGAAGAGGGTCATTTGGGTAGTTTGGGTTGTTATCATGCTTTTGAAAAAGTAAACACAAAAAAATGCTAATAAATATCTTAAGCCAGTCACTAGCAACGAGTCAAAAAAAGGTTTTGTGTAATCCTTCATATTTGGTGAGAAATCGCAGAGAAAGCGTATATTCTGCTGGGGTATGTAAACATATGAGCACCACTGTATGTAGGCCTCCGTTTTTTATCCTGCTGAGTGATTTGTTGGTGTCTTTGCAAATAACAATGCAGGTCTGGATAATGGATGAATAATTAATTAATTTTGGTATTTTCTGAAACACACTATGCTCCTCCAAAGTACTGGTCATTTCCTGTAATTACACTCTCAATCCATACAACGAGAACAGGTCCAAATTCTGCACATTCTAATATGCCTCAGGTGATATACTCTTATAGGGTTAATACATGTATGTGTCTGAGGTAACTAATTCATATTTAGAATGGGGGGTCAATATACAGTATGTCAGGTGAAACACTCTCAATTCTACCTCTACCACAGTGTGCCATCCACCAAGAGGGCCTTCATCTCCCTGCACTTCCTCTGATTCTGAACCCCAATGACCAGGGCCAGATTAACATGGCCAGGGGCCCTAGGATACAGGTTGCTGTGGGCCACACACGGAACGGACACAGAAATTCTGCGATAAAACGGCACTAATGAAGTAGGGTATTGTCCAGATTTGACACTGAAATTTTCACTAACGTACACTTTGAAGGAAAGAGAAAAGATTGTAAACAAAGTGCAAACATGGTACAGGCTCCAGCCAAGCAGATCAAACAACCCTACTGATGGTGTAGGACTCCACGTCAAGGAGAGACTGCAAGGAGGGGTATCACGCTGCATTCACACCAACAGCGCAGACATCCACTGTACGTCCACAAAACGTGTCCGTTATCAGTCCAAAACTGTTAGAATACATAAAAACACCGCCCGGACATGTCCACGTTGTTCCTTGAAAATAGAACTCGAGTCTATTTTCCTTCGCGGACGTCCGCGTTCAATGTGCTGGCTCCATTGAAAATGAATGGCTGCTGTCCGTGGATATAACGTGGACATTGACTGTGCAGTGTGCAAGGCAGCCCGCAAACCTCTCGGACTCACACTGCTCACGGAGACGTTAAGGAAACGTGCCGTCCCTGTGTGCATGTACCGTCATAGGCAGATTTTCTATCACACAAAATATACTTCATGTAGGTCTACGTATAATAATGATTTTGGAGGAAATATATAGTATTTTAAGTATAGTATGTAAGCTCCACATCAGGGGTAGATAATTAGGTTTAGATGCAGGACAAAGAAAAATCTGACAAGGGCATCGTGGGTCGGCTATGGCCTTGGCTTTCTAGTTTCTACTGGTATAAAAGGTTTTTTTCTATTATATTAGAAATAAATGTTATTTAACATGAATGCAGTTAATTTCTGCCGTAACTAATACAACTGCAGTTGTTAATTGTTACTAGTGTTGCATTGATACCATTTGTTTGGCCTTGATACCGATACCCGACTGTGTAGTATCGGCCGATACCGATACCATACAGATACTACTCTGTTTGAATTTTATATACAGTATATGTGATGCGATCTGGGAAAACCCGTCGGATGTCGCGCTGGCTGTTTCTCAGGAAACAGCGAAAATAGGTCGAGATGCAATGTTTTCCTGAAATCGGTTTTTCATTAAAGTATTGTTGTTTAACATCTTGTCTATCATCTCTGAATATATTTGGTCTGAAATCGCTGTTTTAATGTGTTAAAATTAAGATTGAAATGGCCCGATGTGTGGTGAGAAGGGAGGCAGCCGTGAGCAGTCTGCCTGCGCAGCCAACGTGCTGACTACGCTTGTAGCGCAGGGGCGCGCGAGGTTGAGGGAAAGACATCAGAGCTTGTAGACTTGAAGGCTCAGAATTTACACATGTGTAGGCCTATTCACTGACTCATTGTCAGCGCCTCTGAGCAGTTGAAAACGCCTTCTGTCTCGATGAAGCAGAGTTTTCCCTCAAGTTATAGGTCCAAAGAAAGAAGGAACAATGAATACAAACAGTAGGCAACACCTCTCCGTGGATCGGAGGCCGTCGAGCCCTGTGCTTATCAACTCCAGCCGCATGTGCCTCTTGCAGTTTATCGCTACAACTGCGATTAGGCTACTAAACGGCACTGGAATGTAGATTTCATTTTTTGATTGGATAGCTCACATGCAAACCTTAAACTAAAGCGCCCGTGTGATTTATCTATTAGGAAAATTTTAATTTACTGCGCTGTTTCCTACTTGTTGTCATAATAAACGGTGCTGAATTGAAAGATGTAGAGGTGGTCAAGACAGGGCTTGTTAGGTTTCTGTAATTTAAAGACGCCTCATCGGATCATCTCAGATGTGGAAGATTAAAATGCTTTTATTTAGAACCGTGCCCAATGAATGTGTTCAGCTAACAAGTCTTCAGCAGTCCGTTTCCAGAGTCTGAGATACTCGGTGACGTTTAACTGTCAGTCATTTACCGCGACGCACCGGACAGAAGAGCGCGATGAAAAACTTTTCTCCTCTCTATTTTTGTGCTGCCTGCTGCAGAGGGTCAAAAGTGGTCTTGTAGGCCCACTATTCCGAGGCAGCGCATGGCGAAAAGATTCATTCTTTTGCCGCGCTGGTACACACTTTG
This sequence comes from Engraulis encrasicolus, assembly GCF_034702125.1. Taxonomy (NCBI): domain Eukaryota; kingdom Metazoa; phylum Chordata; class Actinopteri; order Clupeiformes; family Engraulidae; genus Engraulis; species Engraulis encrasicolus. Next base: position 45,071,632 of record NC_085872.1, read on the forward strand.
TCATAATACGCTGTGCTGAATTGAGTGTCGTGGTTTTGGTCAACTGGTTTCCTAACACTGTAGAAGCGTCACTGGATCATCTCATATGTTGAAAAAAGTATAGGCTACCTATGCATTTATGTCTTGCCTCACTAATGGGTTCAGTAAAGACATCTTCAACAGTCAATTTTCAAAGTCAAACTGAGATGCACCGGTGACTTTCACCCCAGTCTTTCAAATCACCTAATTCATTTCAAGCAATGCGCGAGACGGTGAAGAAGATAAGCGCGGAGAAAACCTTTTCTCTTCTGTTATGTCTGTGCTGCCTGCGGCAGAGGGTAAAAAACAAAGCGGTCTTCACCGCCCTGTGTAGCCTACTACAAGTATTCCGAGTATTTCAAATCACCTCAAGTCCTTTCAAGCGATGCGCGTGATAGTGAAGAAGATAAGCGCGGAGAAAACCTTTTCTCTTCTGTTACGTCTGTGCTGCCTGCGGCAGAGGGTAAAAACAAAGCGGTCTTCATCGCCCTGTGTAGCCTACTACAAGTATTCAGAGGCACGATGTAGGCTATGTTTGTTTTTTTGCGTGCAGCTGGTGTTTTGGAATCGCGCAAAACCATATTTTACATCCGAGCAGGGAGCTCGTTGCACTTTTCCGCGACACCTGAAAAGTTTTTGCTGATATTTTCGCTTCATACCCGAAACAGTGAAATGGCTGGTCCAATAGGCCTACGCGTCATTCGTTTCTTTACCCGATGGAATGCTTTAGGAACCTATTTAAAAATGGCAAAAGTTGGGCAGTAAATTACGAATAGGCTACATGACTACTAACTGGACAGAGGGCCCAGTGAAGCATTCCCTTTTCTCTTGTTTGAGGCTACATGACTATACATGACGAATCAATGAATAGACAATTTAATTTGAAATGATTCTATACACACAGGCCAGTATGTAGCCTATAGACGACCCACAGTTAGCCAGCATTTTGGGTGTCTCTGGGAGAAAAAAAAACAGGCCTATAGGCCTAGTGAAAAATAATGAAATTACATTCGTTAGCCAGCAGTTTGGGGGTCTGGGAGACCAAAAAAAAAACATGGAAGACCCCATAGGCCTATAGTGAAAAGTAATGAAATTACATTCATTCAGCCGATTTGAAATTAACAGGCATGTGGTAGGTAGTGTTTGATGAGTAGCCTTCTGTTATTTACTATAATAATAATAATAATAATAATCTGAATATCAAAACCAAGTGCAATGTGCTAGTCCTACTCTTGGTGTGTTGCATCAAACAATATTTTTTTTTCCAGTGTTTTGTTGTCCTCAGAAGTAGTGCCATTGGATTACAAATTTACTGAAGATAAATAAATGAGATTAATGAATTCTTTAAATTTTGCTTTCATTCAGGTATTGTTTCTGGGATGTATTTTTCTGATGGTGATAATCATCAATGATTGAAAGAGCTGCAATTCAGCCTAGTGACTCATCAAGGTTCAACTTATTTGTAAACCTGAATTACAGCTCCGCTATATACAAAACACTTTTATATGCATGTTATACAAAGTCCAAGGTAAATAATGGACTTTATGTAATTTGAGAATTCCATATAATGACCAATCACTCCATTGGACATATCCCTTACCCTAACTAATCCAATTATGGTGTGGGACTGGGGGCGGAGCCTAGTTCTATGATGAGCTACTTCAGTTAGGGTGATGGTTAGGGGGGTGGGGCTGTGCTATGGTCATGGATGAGAGCAAAATTCAACTAGAGACAATACAGAAGGAGGAGACTAATCTTTAAGAGGGACCTTGACCAAAAAACTGTCCTGCCCGTATTTCCCACCATCAGTGAGGCAACCGGAGCATCGTATGAGGACGCTACACTGCTTCCAAAACGCGTTAATGGTCCAAATTCAAGATAGTTACCTGACAAAGGAAGAGCTGAGATCCTGCTTTTATAATCATGAGGTCTATGCTGTATTACAGTTATGCAAAGAAATCAATTACTACACAGTGGGAGTCTAGGAACATCACATTGAGTTGAGGTGGAATACAACTATTCTTACAAACTAATGAACGAAAGATGATAATGACAACCAAGCACTGAATGAAAAGCTAACTATACTAATGTCTCCTTTGGGGATAAGAGTGTCCCAAGTACTTAGAATGGCTCAATTATGCAGTATCCCAATAACTATAATATTATTAATAATAATTACTATGATCATAATAATTATCCATAATAATGTGCTATCCATGCTGTGCTGAAACAAGGATTTTTTTTTTGTTTCCTTAGTTGTTTCTTTGACTCAAACTCAAAACTAAACACATTACGTAAATAAATCAAAGAAAAAATAGTTGCAATACCTACTCTGGCCACAAGTGCCTTGCATAGTTGCAATACCTTCTCTGGCCACAACCGCCTTGCATAGTTGCAATACCTCCTCTGGCCACAATCTCCATACCCAACCTTTAGAGTGTTTTTTCTCAGAATTCCTCCAAACGACTAAGTTGACTTTGGGTAAGTATAACATTTAATAGAGACAAGATGTGAAAATAACGAAAACACCGTTGGAAAGAGCTTGAAATTGACTTTCAAATGGTAATGATATCTCAAAAATGTAAAATCCCACCATGTGAAGGGTTTTCCCAGATCACATCACATATATATGAAGAGCTGCATAGGCTACTACTCCGATGTGACATCATTGCTATCATGGCTTTATCAGGCTGCTGCCTACCTTTGTGAAACAGGAAAAAAACTAATGCTTTACAAATGTAATAATCTAGTAGAACTTTTTATACATTTAAATACTTCTGATATAATATAACTAAGTTCAAGGCTGTGTTCAAGTGTCATATGAACATCTGTAAATGGTATCGGTGCCCCATTTGTTGGTACTTGCCGATACCGATACCACCATTTTAGTGCAATATCGGGGCCTCGGCCGATACTGTTATCACTATTGGTGCAACATTGTTACAACATGTTTCATTAGCTATATCGATGCAAAATTTAGTTGTCAGTAGCCATGCAACCAAAAATTGATTCCGAATGTAGGACAAAGAAGCATGGAACTAATACTGACTGCATTTTTTTTCTCAATTGGGCTATTTGACTGCACTCACTACACTGCACTGCTATTTGCGGCATCTAGTGATCCAAATATAATTCCTGGCGGACCACTAATTGCCTACCCCTGCTCTACATGCATGTTTTTAACATTATGTAGTGTAATGTGATCTTGGTTAACAATAATATGTAGTTGGTCTGATAGTATGTTTTGTATTTATATATCTATGTAAGCTGTATGGTGTAGGCTATGTGTGTTTGCGTGCGTCCGTGCGCGTGTGTAGGCTTTGTGTAAGTTTCATATTTGTGTGTAAGCTGCCAGACACCTAAATTTCCCTCTGGATTAATAAATGTACTCTACTCTACTACTCTACTAATCTCTCTCTAATTACACATTTTTGTGTGTTGATCTTTGTTCTAGTGTACAGTGGTGGCCCTGCGTTGGACTTTTTTTGGCCATATTTTGAAGCATATTAAATATAGTACATCACATAACATTTAATACATTGTAACATTAAATTGCATTACAACAAAGTTTGCACTGCTGAAGACTGGTTTGCAGCTGAAACGCATAGCTACCATAGGGGTCCGTGTATCATCCGATCATTCAATTATTCCATTCAATTTGGCAAACGGAAAAACAAAAAAAGGATGCAATATTCTGTTAGGTTTAAGCTACCAACATTTATCTCTAATAACCTGTACAGAAGAGTCACAGAGAACTTGAGTTAAATTCAAAACTTGCAAGGAGGGTGGCCAGGAGACTGCTTCAGTTACAATGTCCAAGCTCACTCTGAAAACAGCCTCCTTTCTCCTTACATTTTATTGAAGGATAGCCCTAGTTACAATTTCGGTTTCAATTGGTCTAAGGGGAGGGGTAATTAGCTAAACCAGTTGAAACCAGTTTACACAGTAGCATATTTCTTAGCAGAATACCAGTTTACACAGTAGCATATTTCTTAGCAGAATATCTTGTTATTTAGTTGAAACAGACTGAATGTGACCTTGTCCTTTCTACAGTTGAAGAACATTCCTGCTCTCTCTCTCTCTCTCTGGCTTGCAGGCACAGAGCAAAAACAATGACAGATTCAGAATATACGCACACACATATGCCCTGACTTAAAGCCTGGGCCAGTTAGCGAAGGTGAGTTAGTGAAAGTGGATAACTTATGTATAATTACTCCAACAATTTCGTTTTCCTGTTTTTTAGTATGAGCAAAACATTGGGGATTGATGTTTGTTTTCGTTTTTCAACCTAAAACAGAACAAATCATAAACAGGGAAACCAAAACGAAATTTTAACAGTAATTTGCGTGTATTGGTTTTCTTTATTGTTCACGGTACATTAGCCTTCCCATGGTCTCGTGGAGGCGCTAGAGCCTCGTGATGTCACAAGGCGTCATTTCAATTGGGATGTTGAATGAAGAAATGTCCACCAATATTGTTCTGCCTTGGCTGGCAGGGTGGAAACTGTTTTCTCCAGGGAAGTGTCTGCGAAGGGCCATTCCATTCCACAAGCGCAAATCGAGGAAGAGAGTTTAGATAATGGCGTGTATTACAGGCTGCACTCTGTCTCTCACGGCACGTCAGTCCGTGTGTGACCTCGGGCACAAACGCGAGATGCAAGTTGACCATGGTGCCATTTGGGGCAAATTGCGCGCAGTCTGGGTTGACAGACAGCACATGTAACATGTAGGCCTAACTCACCCGACTCGCTTGGGAGGGTAGGTTAGTGGTCAGAGCGAGGGACTATCATCTTAATGGAAAGACACTTCAGGTCCACGTTTAAATTGGGCCATGCGTAACGCATCCAAAACCAGGGAGGTGTCCCATGGTGTTCTAAAAGATAGGTACACTGAAAAAACAGGGAATGGCGGGTCTTTGAATTAACCTATATAAAGTAAATAGATGCAAAACGATTCATTAACATTCCTTGAGTAAACATGATTTCATCAAATAAGGATAATGTGTTCTTGGAGACTGCTGAATTTGCATGTTTCTAATGCTTTGAATGAACATGATTAAGTTGTGTCTGGGGTGGCCTCCAGTCCTGAGGTGGCGCTAGTGCACCACTTTCTAAGACAAGAAGAAGCCGGAAAGTTTCAAAGCCAGAGAGCCGTTCGCCTCAGTCAGCTCGCTGGAATAGTGTTGTCATGTGTGAAGATCTACACGAAATTGAGTAAGTAACTGAATTACTTTCATTTATTGTGGGCGATGTAGAACTGCTCTTGTGTCTTTTGTGTGTGGAAGCTGAGCCAAAGGTGAAGTTAGACTCTACATTTACCCACACAGTGCTCTTTGCTTAGTAACAGGTGCACTGCAAACACATGCAGTTGGCTATGCATCATGTTAATTTCGAAAAGAATGGAAAATATGTACATTTAGGATATTCAAAGGATGTAGTAAAAACTGCCACTGTACAAAAATCTAGCTGGTCATCTTCAGTTAATAGCTATATTTGCGCGGGAGGGTCTGATCCGTTAAGGGAGATACAGGGTTTTATGTCTCTCATAGGAATGAATGGGATTTGGCCATTTTTTGGTCTTTTTGGGTCCAACCTTGGCTCCAACTTGGCTTGGCAATGAAATAGAATTTTGGCCTCCATTCTATTTACTCTCAATGCTGATTATAGGCCTCGGGGAAATGCGTAAAGCAGCGCGTTTGGTAGCAACTTGTGCACTATTGTGTCTTACTTATGCGAGCAATAGAAAAGCACCGCGGGAAATGGGACCAATAATCGTAAATTAGAGTTGTTATTTCGTTTTGGTTTTCTCGTTTATTACTTGTTCTGTTTTGAGTTGGGGAAAGGGAAATCAACATAACTCCCCATTTTTTGCCCATATGGAAAAACGGGAAAACAAAATATGGAGTCGTTATTTCGTTTTCCGTTTGCCAGATTGAATGGAATAATTGAATGATCAGATGATACACGGACCTATAGGCATAGTTGTTATCCATTAACACTCTAGGGGCCTTATTTATAGCGGGTGCGTACGCACAAAAGACTGCGCACGCCAAGTTCACCGCAAGGTTTGGTATTTATAGAAAAAGAACTTGGCGGTAAACATGCGCAGCTCCACGCAAAGTTTGACCCATGCGTAGGCACTAAACAAAAGACCAAACGCGGAAAGCGCGACCTCGGGAGGTAGCTGGAAGAACGACCCGAAATTGGTTGAAGAAAAAACCAAAGGTCACGTGTCACGATAGCCACTTTAACATTAGTTAATCCAGTTCGCAACGAAAACGCGGTTGTTTGTTGTTTGGTAATGGTGGAAAATAATAAGTAGGCCTACCTGGCCTATCCATAGCCACATGCATGTAATAGACGCTTCAAATTGTACGTTTAGGATAGGCCTACGTTACATTTGGAAATACCCTACATTTTATTAACAATAACCACGGACCTTTCCAGTATCGGGCTATAATCGTATCGGTAGGCTATAAAGTGTTCCGAGTCTGCAAGGAATTACGTCAACATTTAAGCCAGTTGCAGAATCATCTGCTCGAGTCCCAAGTGCATCTGTAATGGTTGATTTTCTCAGCCATACAGGCAAGCGCAAGTGCCATAGCCTACTAATGGACAGCTTCGTTTCTCTTGTTGCATGTCATTTCTTTTCCATGCGGTTATTCGTCATCAAAGCAGAGGTGTGCATTTGACAGCTGGCCTTATACACTGATAGACTAATGTACGTTTATAATACACACATTTAATAAATACAGACTAGAAAATGCCCATATAGGCCTATCATGCTGTCTGTGGATATGTCGCTCGATAGTTGGGGCGTCGCTTTGAACTGAAAGCAGACAGCTGCGCGCAGTGACCAACGGCAATTGTTGAAAAAAGTTTAAACCCGGTGCATATGAGGTGCGATGAGACAGTGAATAGATTTTCTACCGGTGAATTTCACATGGGGACATGCCATGTGAGATGTTTCCTTGACGCAGCTATTTTTCCCTTTGTTCACAACTCAATTAATACTAGCCTACATGTCCATGACTTGGCAGGTTCATGTCCATGCCATCCTTATTTTATTTATTTTTTACTTCTGGTATAGCGTGATTTTTGTCAACATAACCATCCACATGCTGCAATTCAAGGTTTTATTTTTGTAGCCTACGACTTCCCAAACTTAACCGCTCCACTTTGCCCAACGTTCTCTAGGCCTATCTAATAAAACTGTTTGCTCCACATGTGGTAAATAGGCTATCTCGTCTGCTTTCCGCACGCCGTCCACAGATATAAATATTCATTTTGGGCGTTTCACTGAATATTCATAGATAATTATGTGTGTGTCCACAGGTGCGCACATTTGCCGCAACTTCAGAGTCAGTTGGGATTTATAAAGGGAAATCGACGTGGAACGTGCGTGCGCCATGCTTTATAAATCTGAATATTTTCTTGCACACGCACATCCTGAGATAGGCCCCAGATGTCTACACATGTATCCACTCTTGTAGGGTTGGATTCCACGTGTCTCAAGGTCAACAGTGACATCTAGTGGTGGTTATTGATTAGTTTACAGACAGAACAGATCAACTGATTATGCCATCACCAGCGCACTACACACCTCCCTAACACACCTGGAGAAAAAAGACACCTATGTAAGGATGCTGTTTGTGGACTACAGCTCAGCCTTTAACACCATTGTCCCCAGCATACTCGACGACAAACTCCAGAGTCTAGGAATTCACAGTGGCCTTTGCAGCTGGATACTAGACTTCCTCTCAGCACGGAAACAGGTGGTGAGAATGGGCTCCATCACATCATCCTCCTTGACCATCAGCACGGGAGCTCCGCAAGGTTGCGTTCTGAGCCCTCTCCTCTACTCTCTATATAGCATGACTGTGTGGCTATACACAACAACAACACCATCATCAAGTTTGCAGATGATACCACTGTTATCGGTTTAATCACAAACAATGATGAAACAGCCTACAGGAAAGAGATAAACAACCTCATGGAGTGGTGTAGAGGAAACAACTTGTCTCTAAATGTGTCCAAGACAAAAGAATTAATAGTTGACTTCAGGAGGAAAGAACACCAGTTTGAAACCATTAACATCAACGGTGAGACAGTGGAGAGGGTGAGAGACTTTAAATTCCTTGGCGTTACCATCTCAGAGGACCTCACCTGGGACAGTCACACACAGCGCATTGTTAAAAAAAGCCAGCAACGTCTGTACCACCTCAGACGATTGAGAAAGTTTGGGATGAGACCCAAGATCCTGAGGTCGTTTTACAGAGGCACCATTGACAGCATTCTGACAGGGACCATTATTGCATGGTATGGGAATTGCACAGTAAAAAATATTCCTGTGATGTCACAGTAAACTACTGTGAAATGAATGCAATTAGTAGCCAGTAATTCCCTGTGGCCATCCTCACAGTTTACTGTGATCTTCTCACAGTAGTTTACTGTGGCCACACCACAGTAAGTTACTGTCACCCTACCCACACTACCATGATCCCGCCCCTCCATTCATCACCACAAAAGAGGTAGCTACCATGTTATTGTGGCACCTCCCATTCCCCACCATGACTGAGACAACTGTGGCATGGAACCAGTCCATCACACTGTTCTCTTGTATTGATAGACAAAAACTATCCATACTATCCAACATCCAAACTATCCATAACCACAGAGAAATTCAAGTTTCTGCAGGATGTGCAGAATTATTACCACTTAGTAATTGCTATCTCCTGGATGAGAGTAAATTAACCAGTGTGCATAGAATACTCTAGTTGAGCATAATTAGACAATCCTGAAATTTCTTAATCAAGTAAGCAACACACCAAAAAGGGTACCTGCTACCACAATACTCACTACCAACTAAATAGCAAGCCAGCCAACAAACCAGTCCACCAGCCAACCAAAAAAGTCAGTTGTCAGCTAGCCAGCCAAAGAGCCGGCTAACCAACTAACACTCAGTTAGTCAGCCAACTAACCAACAAACAAGTCAGTTGTATGGCTAGCCAGCTAACAAACCAGCCATACAGTCAACCAAAAGAGTCAGTTAGCCAGCCAACCAGCTGGCCAACAAACAGTCAGTTGGTCGGTCAGTTAGCTCACTAACCAACAAGCCGGACAGAGAGCCAGCGAACCAGTCATTTCGGCAAGCAACTCAAGCATTGTGACAGTCTGAGTTTATATAGAGGTGAAAGTTAACCATGTGACCAGAGTAATCAGGCATGTGGCAGCTGCAGGAAGTAATTCAATGAACTTGTAACAGTCATATATACTCAAGTGAGGGCAGGTACTAATTGACAGATTGATTGGGCACTACCATTGTTCCTGGTTGATGGTAGGCAATGTCAATCATGTCAAGCATTTGACTTTCAATTGTGCAATGGCACTTCACAAGATAGCCTATTTTTTTTACTAGGTGGCAATATTCTGATTTAAAATTGGATGCTGGAGTTTTGGCGTGCACATCCAAGACAAAGGCATTAGCAGGTGCCAACTTAAAAAAGTGTTTGTGTAGCACATTGGTTGCAACTTCATTTATTGGAAGCAGAACCAGCAACATTTCCAATCATAGACCTTCTTCTAATTAGGCCTGACAATAAGTAATTACACTCCATCATGGCCAGGAGCAACCTAAAGTGACATACAGATATGCAACATTGGTTACTGTCCCTAGGGTAATGCCGGGTTAGGAGGGATTAGAACCTGCAACTCTCTGATCTTAAGTCCACCTCCCTAACCATTAGGCCAAGGCAGCCACATAATGCACCCAATCATGGCCTAGACGAAGAAAACACCTGTTATAACCGCACAGTAGTTAACTGTGATATGACGAAAAGTCTCTCTGGATTTCACAGTAACAAATTATGGCAGAATGTCACAGTATGTTACTGTGAAATGAATGCAATTAGTAGCCAGTAACTCCCTGTGAGTTCACAGTAAGATATTGTTACACACTTGAAGTGGGCGAAAGTTCAATGGGAAGGCATGTCAGTTGGGTTGAAGGCTGACGCCTTTACAGTAGTTAACTGTGATATGACGAATTCACAGTATGTTACTGTGAAATGAATGCAATTAGTAGCCAGTAACTCCCTGTGAGTTCACAGTAAGATATTGTTACACACTTGAAGTGGGCGAAAGTTCAATGGGAAGGCATGTCAGTTGGGTTGAGGGCTGACGCCTTTACTCAAAGTGATATACAAATATACAACAATGGTTGCTGTCCCTAGGGTAATGTAGGGTTCGGAGGGATTTGAACCTGCAACCCTCTGAACTTAAGTCCACCTCCCTAACCATTAGGCCAAGACTGCCATATAGCGCAATCTGGGCCTTCAGACAGTTCATCGACATTTACACCAAACTATTTAGTCATCAACTTCTTGTTTGCTACATGTCTTCCCATGCTTGGTCATCTTTTTTCTCACTTCCTCATGTCAATATGTGCAACCTGAGGGGGAGGGGCTTAGGACATACGTGCTTCAGATCGTGTCCCATCATGCAATGCACTTATGGAGAGCCATTTATCTAGAAGGAATATATTAAGTGTGCTTCAAAATATTACTCCTTGTTATATTCTGTGTTTATTGTAGGGGTTGTACTATTTAAAGTGGTACACACCCACCATCATGAAGATGGTCATGTATATCTCCCAATATATATAAGCTCATTCTTCTGTTACTTGACAGAGAGTGGGGATAAAGTAGTCAACTGATGATGGGTGTATACATGTATACCACAAGACATTAAGTAAGGGTTAACGTTCGGCGAGAAGGTCGCTACCGTGGAATAGCAGCACGACAGAGAGAATCTTTAGACCCCGACGCGGAGCGGAGGGGTCTTGTTCTCTCTGAAGTGCTGCTATTCCACAAAGCGACCGACTCGCCGAAAGTTAACCCGCTTATTATATGGATATACTTAAATGATTCACACATGGCGGGGACATTTCTTTAGACCTAGGCCTATTTAATGTTAAGATTGTTGCTGCGCAAAACAAAACAGTGCCGTTGTGGAACACCGCTAGGAAACAGCTAGGTAGCCAGGACAACAGGTGTTGTCTATCACAGCAGCTGATTAAAGTGACAAAAGACCGGACCCCCTGCGGAGTGATATGAAACATTCGCTTTAGCCACTGACTTGTATACAAGCCAGTGGCTTTAGCAGTGAACGTCTTGTTGCCATTGACAGCGGTAGCCAGGACAACGGGTGCTGTCTATCACAGCAGCTGATTAGAGTCTTGTTGAAAAGTCGCTTTAGCAGTGAAAAGTCTTGTTGCCATTGACAGCGGTCTGTTATAGACCAACCCGTCCGTTATCGAAAAATAACAGACGTGCGAACGTTGGGGAGCCCCGTTGAAATGAATGGAGCATTCGACCGATGACGTCACACCATATAATAAGAATGAAATAATTTGCTGAAAATGTCAATGAAAGGTGTGATTGTAATGAAGAGCCCAACCTGTCTATGACTGAAGTTGTGCCCCAATGCACTATTAATTCAATAGATGCCCACACAGTAGTTTACTGTGATGTTTCCTAGTTTATCACTTTGTCATGCTGGTTATCCTTGAAGAGCACAGTAAAATACTGTGATGTGCAAGTTAGGTGAGAAATGGCAAGTGATACAATGATTTCAGACTAATTTGCTGTGTGCCGTGTGACCATCACAGTAGCATAGTGTACCAGAACATCAGAGTAATTAACTGTGAGATTTCACAGTAAATTACTCTGAAATCCTTGTAAATTTTTACTGTGTGCTCTCAAGCCAACAGGAGAGCTCTTCAGTACAGCTCAGTACATATGCGGCTGTGACTTACCCTCCATACTGGAACTGTTTGAGGGACGGAGCATCAGGAAGGCAAAAAAGATCTCGGCTGATCCTAGTCACCCCAACCATGAAATGTTTACCATATTGCCATCTGGGAAACGGTACAGAAGCCTGAAGTCTCACACTACCAGACTCCAAAGTAGTTTCTTCCACCAAGCAGTTCAATTACTGAATTCATGCTGAAGACAACAAGGCACTTTATTTGCACTTTTTTCCACCCCCCCTCCCTTTTTTTTTTTTTTTTAAATCTTTTTGAGGACACAAGTCTTCAAGTCAAGTTTATTGTCAATTTCTTTACATGCACTGGTCATACAAAGAATTTGAAATTGCGTTTCTTGCTCTCCCATGCAGACATAGACTAATCTAGGTAAGGACATAGACAGTATAGACATAGACAGTACTCATACATGGACATAGACAGTATGGACGTAGACATTGCTCATACAGACATTTAAAGTGCAAGACTGGACAACAGAAGACTTGTAGAGAACATACATTAAGAGGAGGTATTTTGTTGTTCTTTTTTCTAAAAGTCCTTTATAGCGTTCTGACATAGTAATAGTAGCATTTGAAGAAATAAATAATTAAAAAAAGGTTTTACCAGCAGCAGTATGTGTGTGTGTGTGTTTGTATGGGGTTGTTTTGTGTGCGTGTGTGCGTGCGTGTGTGTGTGTGTGTGTGTGGTGTGTGTGTGTGTGTGTGTGTGTGTGTGTGTGTGTGTGTGTGTGTGTGTGTGTTTAGTGCAGGTAGAAAGTGCGGTGTGCGTCTGTGTGTGTGTACCTGTGTATGTGTGTGTGTGTGTGTGTGTGTGTGTGTGTGTATGTGTGTGAGTATGAGTTGTGTGTCAGTGTGTGTATGTTTGGGTTTAGTGCAGAAAGTGCAGTGTGCTTGTGTGTGTGTGTGTGTGTGTGTGTGTGTGTGTGTGTGTGTGTGTGTGTGTGTGTGTGTGTGTGTGTGTGTGTGTGTGTGTGTGCATGGTGTATGTTTTGAGTTAGTGCAGGTTGAAAGTTCAGTCACAGATGTAGTAGTGCAGGTGGAATGTTCAGTCGCAGATATGGTGGTGGGGATGAGGGGGGGGAGCGTTGTCAGTGGCCTGGCTGGCTAGAGGCTGACAGTGAAGGGAGAGTGGGTTGAGTGTTCAGTATCTTGATTGCTTGATGCATCGTGCTGCTTGCAAGCCTGGTGGTACGGGAACGGAGGCGCCTGTACCTCTTTCCAGAGGGTAGGAGGCTGAACAGTTTGTGTGCAGGGTGGCTTGTGTCTTTGATGATCATCAGTGCTTTTCGGGTGAGGCGTGCGGTGTAAATGTCCTGCAGGGAGGGGAGTGGTACTCCAATGATCTTCTTCTCTGTGTTCACAACACGCTGGAGTGTCTTCCTGTTTTTCTCCGTGCAGCTTCCTCCCCACACTGTGATGCAGCTGGACACGACGCTCTCTATGGTTCCTCTGTAGAATGTTGTCATGATGGAGGGTGCAGCACTTGCCTTCTTTAGTTTGCGCAAGAAGTAGAGACGCTGATGGGCCTTCTTCGCCAGTGATGTAGTGTTGGTGGTCCAAGAGAGGTCGTCGCTGATGTGCACTCCAAGGAACTTGGTGCTGCTCACTCTCTCCACAGCATCACCGTCGATGGTCAGTGGTGGCAGTTGTTTTTGGACCCTCTGAAAGTTGACAACAATCTCCTTGGTCTTGTTGACATTCAGCAGGAGGTTGTTGTCTTTGCACCATCTGGCCAGCAGGTCTACTTCTTCTCTGTAGTGGGTCTCATCGCCCTTAGTGATGAGGCCCACCAGTGTTGTATCATCCGCAAACTTCACTAGATGGTTAGTGAAGAAAAACACAAGACACAAGAAAAACACAACAATTGTTATTCTTTATAGGCTTCAAACCTATAATAAGAAGTAATAAACGAATCTTGAATCTTGAATCTTATTTTCTATTTACATGTAGAGGTGTGTGTGTGTGCGTGCGTGCGTGCGTGTGTGTGTGTGTGTGTGTGTGTGTGTGTGTGTGTGTGTGTGTAACCTTCAGCACCACCTACTCTGCTATGCCATGACACACACAGAACAGGATTTGATTTGTTGTGTACTTTAGATTGACCAATCAGATCCC